>NW_016908540.1:1653207-1703111 GCF_001483705.2 Eufriesea mexicana | reverse complement strand
CATTCCCCATTGATATTCAATCGAAAGTGTGTCGAACCGAAAGTGACACCTCGGTAGTGACGCGGGAAAAATCGGTTGGCGGAGGCTCTCATCGAGCCACGTGCGTTCTTTCGACGCAAGACACCGTCGAGAATGCAGTTGTACCGGTCTCTGGGCCCCGGTCTCGCTGATTTCTGCGTTTCAGCCATGGCAACTCGCGTCGATATCATTGCTCATGCCGAGCGTGTAATCGCTGGATCGATCGTACCGAAAAATCCGAAGTTTTATTAATAATATCCACGGACATCTAGGGGAACTCCGGCCGTAAACCCGGGGTCGTTTTTCTCCCCATAGCCGGATCGTTTACGCGATTTACGCGCCGGTGATCGTACTTTGTATTCCGCTATTAGTTTTTACACCTTGATAAGATTATCGCGGGGCAACGGAGCGGCAATCAGGCCCGAAGAACGAATATCCTGTTTCCTCGCTACGAGCGACGCTAAATATTTGCCATGCAATTTCTTCGATGCTTTGTACCGATATCGGATAGCGCCGTTGAGCCGTGCCATTCGTCTTTCACCGGTAACGATTATTTCCGTGCGCATTTTTCTCCCACGGTTTTATCGGCCTTGACGCTCGTAAAGGATCCAGATCTGTGATCTAAATCTCCTGGTACTTCCATTAACGATTCCTCCTTGGATATGTCTTAATGTCGGTCTCGTATGTTATGACCTAGATCTCGAGGCAGATTTTATGGGGAACGAGCGACTCTTCGTTTGGAAAAATGTCTGTAATAAAGTTCACCCTGTCGCGTAGGCCGAAATGACTGGTTTGGGATATTTTTTTAATTACTACAGGTACAAGATCATTTTCATTGTACGACTTTTATTTTGTGCTTGAAAGAAGGAACAAGCATGTCACGTATTTTTAATTTAGGGATATTGCTGTTTGGAGTTCCGATTATAAATTTTTTTGGTATTTGGTTAAATTACATGATCCTTTCGAAGATATGAAATTTGTTTCTTTTTCTGATAAATACGTAAATCATATATTTTTATTACTTAATTAATTAATTATCGTTGAAATATATTCGTATGTTTAATTAATACTTCGCTCCTTAAAGAGGCGTGTTGGCAGCCCTTGAAGCTAATTATATGTCATATTGTGAATATGGTAGACCTTAGTGGATACGGTGTACAATACTTAGCTGCAATAGATCTCTAATAAAATCGATATTAATCGTTATAAACACATGGTTATATTATTTAACTTAGGGATATTGCTGTTTGGATTTCCGATTATAAATTTTTATTGGTATTTGGTTAAATTACATGATCGTTTCGAAGATATAAAATTTGTTTCTTTTTCTGATAAATACGTAAATCTTATATTTTTATTACTTAATTAATTGATTATTGTTGAAATATATTCGTATATTCAATTTATACTTTGCGCCTTAAAGAACAGTTGAAACTAATTATGTCATATTATGAATATGGTAGGCCTTAATGGATATGTAAATAAAAATATAATAAAATCTATACTAATCGTTATAAGCACATGGTTATATTATTAACATCGTGTTTCAACTTCCATCTTCTGATATTATATTAACAATTATCCAAAATTTTTGGAATTGTGATTTGTGATGTTCTTCGTTATAGTCACAGAATTATTATTTTCGTGTACTATATTTAGGTACAATATAGGAATAATAGTATTACAATAAAGGAATTAATTTCTTCTTGGTAACACCTGTTTTAGTCTAAAAATGGATAATTCCTGAATTTTTATTGGAATAACAGAATATTTGTACAAGTATAAAATATTTGAGGCACGTTACAAATATAAATAGCATGACGTTTACAATATTGTAGAGATAGGGGTGGTTGTTAAATATGTAAAACTATTTAGTGAACATAAAATAATAATATAATACAATGTGCGGTGACGTTAAAGACTACGAATATAGATATATATACCAACTAAACTCTTACGACTACAACGACATAATTATACCTAAATGGTGACGTTAAAGACTACGAATATAGATATATATACCAACTAAACTCTTACGACTACAACGACACAATTATACCTAAAAACACGATTACAACTAACAACACGACTACAACCAACTCTCCAGCACTGTCTCTCAAGAAGAAGCGTCTATCAAAAATCTTCTCTCACGAATCGTCTCTCACGAATCCTCTCTCAAGACTCCTCCCTTAACCATTTCTGCCTTCCTTATATATTTCCTAAAAACCCTCCCCCAACACGACCAAATATGGTCATGCTAAGGGCCTGACACATCGCCGGGGTTTTTCCAAATGACCTGGCCCTCGAACCCTCGGCGACGTTCCAAACCAAAAGTTACCTGCACACGAGGTGGGCATTCTACGATACTACAATATCTTCGATCAAAGACTCAGTCGTCATCGATGGATTAAAATGTCGTTCATAATATCTCCTGGCAAAAGAAATCGATGCCCCTTCTGCAGAAAATATTCCTATCAATATAATATGCATTCTTGCAAACAATTTCTTACCAAACCTTCAATTTTTTGGCAATAGTATCTCTCCGTTTAAAAACCAGATCTTAAATCTCTAAGCAAATTGTTCATATCGGGTATATCGGCATTTGTACCACACGTAACCTATATTCTTCCTCTCTCTAACAAACTGACGTATTTTTAAATTTGTTGTTTATACACTAATTATTAAATATTTAAATTATTATTAAGTAAATAAATAAAATAAAATAGGAATAAAAATGTCCCAGGAAACGGGAGACCTTTCGACCACAATAGAGGCAAGCTCGAAGAAGAAATAAATAAAATTAAAAATGTTGCACCAAACGAGAGACCTTTCGTCCACAACAAAGGTATTCACCGTCCGGCACAATAAACCTACAGCAAGATCTACGTACTCACTCGACACAGCACCGGTTATCCGCGCCACGCAATCGTTCGCTTGCGCCAGGTAGACAGACGAAATATCGTACAGCACGTTATAAGGCCCCAGACTAATCGTGCTCTCTGTAAATCAATGCGTGTCGAAGATAAACGAATGTCCGCATTGTCTCCAGGCCACACGCTCGCGTCTCCGCCAGTGCTACCAACCTATCCGGCATATTATTCCCAGCGCCCCGGTACACCTGCGGGCGATACGAAAACACGTACACACGGGCTGTCCGTGGATTCACGCGATACCGATTTCATGTACTCTGGCAATCGTATAGATCGTGGCAATTAATCTAGCCCGCGAACGAGCCGCTCGAGTTTCACGAGGGGAAATTTACATTAACCGCTCCTCTTAGCCGATCGCGTTGCTTTCAACGGTCTCGAAGATGGGAAAAAATCGATAAGCAGATCGGCTATTGTAATTAGCCGGAATGATACGTTGTATTGGGATTTATATTGGACTCGGCAGGATGGGCAATTAGTCGGATACGGGATGCTCGTCTCTCCCACGGCTGGCGAGATTGCGCGAGGAAACACGCGCTGGTGAAGCTTCGCGATTCTGTATCGAGTGTCAGGATGGCTGAATGCTTGGGTGGTAGTGATTTCGTGGTGATATTGAAAGGGAGAGTTGAGTTGATGGGATTGGATGGCGAGAGGGCTGGTACACCTGACTTTGATTGATTATTGTTGATCCGGCTGTTAATATTTAGCATAGCGATGCTACAAAAATTGAATATTTATGGCGGGTTAAGGAGCAGTGTAAAGGAACTAAAAATTCTTGATCGGAAAGGTCTGAAAATTTAATTATCCTATGTGTACGAAAGCTTAGGCAATAATGATTTAATGTTGAGTTTAGTCTGATTAGTAACAGTGTGGCTAAAAGTAATTTTATTTAATTATATATGTTCTTCTTATGTTAATTATCGCGTGTGACAGTATGACAGTGTTATGTAATTAATATTGGTACTCTCATTATTTACGTAGAAAGTATTTCACATTTAGACACATGAAAATTGGGCTGTATATTATATAAGGTGGACTGTGAATTAAAAAATCTGATGCATTTCTTACAAATTATTGAAAAAATTGGACTATTTTCTATAACCCTAAATTATTTCTTAATTTATTCGAGATATATGAATTACATTTGATATAGTTGTGGTAGTGGTTGTCGTAGAATGTGTGGTATGAGTGTGAGGAATGTTTGTGTGTAAGAATGTGTGTGACGAGTATGGCAGAGAGTCGCGAAAAAACAATCAGTAGGTGAATGACAGTCATTACATACAGACGTTGTGTGTGAGAGAGTCCTCGAGAGATTATATCGCAGTTAGAAGCGAATTTATTTTACTAGATTTAGTTACAATTTATGTTCTGCTGTTATCGTGTTAAATAAATTTTCCTATCAGTTTATCCATTTACTCACAATAGTCTCAGTAAAAAGTAGATTTAGTAAATGCATAAGTCTCCAAGGTGTGATTTAATCCGTAAAGAATTAATTTCGCTCCACTACTATATTGTCCATAACGTATCAGAGGTCTGCAAGTATACAACTACGCTATACATTAAATATTACATATTCCTTTTAAATTACTAAAACCTGAGTATTGGTCTAACACTAGTACAGTTCTCGTAATTTACGGACTAAGATGAGTTTCGTTTAATAAATTCCATTAAAAATCGAGCTTTAATAAAATGTATTAAATAAGCAGCAAGTAACCACTTTTGAACCACCCACCATGTTCCTTCCCACGCTACATTGTTTCGAACGTACGAAAATACCTGCGAGTATATTTCACTCGCAACACCCAGTTACTCCATCCGCCATTGTGGAACAGCTGCGAAAGCGGAGATCCCTCATCGGCAGGAATTTAATCCGGCCGTATTCAATCGAATATTCTAAACATACCACTTTGTTCGTCGCATTATTCTCCTAATTACCGCATACATTACTCTCGCAGCTACTCCGCAGCGAACGGCTCTTGAGGCATTCGAGTCACATCGAATCAGTTCTCCTCCCCGGCCGTCAGGTGGCCGCGCAGCGAGTTTAATTAATTGAAACGGTTAGCATTAAATGGGCTCGCGATACCATTAAATTGGCGAAATATTGCCGGTTGCCCGTATTAGCTGAATATCTGATGCGAGCCAGGCAGCGTAATTTGTCTGCGAGATACATATAAGCACGCGGGCATTAATTCTCCTCTATGCACTTCTCCCTCTCGTGACCTTTGATTTTAAGACTGCCTGCGCGCCTGCGCGCGCGCATGCGCACTTAGCTCCGATTCAGATCGCCGCTAGATACGCCGGTGGGTGGTCACGTTCGCTATCTAATTAATTGAAATGTTCGGTAGCCGGAGTCGTTACACTGTGATCGAACGCAACTCGTAACAAGGACGGGAAAACGTACCCCTTCTGGTATATTAATTAACCGAGCTACCTGCTCGCGGATCCTGCCAGCAATTTGTCTTCAAATGCCCGGTAAAATACTAATTTCGTTTGCGATCCCTTTCGAGAAATCCCAGACGTATCTCTTGTTCCAAAGCTTGCCCAGAGGGGGCGATATCGAGTACGTTGATCAGCTGTCGTTGCTGTATAGCTACATACCGCTGTATCGGCGAGTCTGCTATATAGATCCTAGAGAAGTCGAGAGTGGATCTTGTTTAATTAATCGAATCAATGGCGAATAGCGTGGTAGCCGGGTCTTTAATGTTACATCGCTACAGTCGCGTGTTACTCGCTCGTAACGCTCGCTCGATGTTGCTTAATTCGAGGTGATATATTGGTCGAACGATGCTAATTAGGAACCTCGTTCGATGCGCAATGATGCGTTTCTTCTTGTTATTTGCTCGTCTAGCTTGCCTTTACTCAGCGATCCGATCTCTCAGTAGCGTTAATTTGTTCGTTGGAAAATGTTTTTCGCCGAGCTCGCAATTATTTCTCTCATCCGACACGGGGATAACATAATTACTTTGCGAAAGTTTTGGCATTGGAATTAGCGCGCAGACGATTATTCCAGGTTTCTATTTTCGATATTATTTTACTTCAGGTGCTAGGAATGTGAATAAAATTTTCGACACACTTGACAATTTTCTCAGTTTTCTCGTCAAATACAAATTCGACGAAAAATTGTTATTGCCAATGGCATCGATTTCATTGTCAAAGCACAAGATGTGCAACCGAATTTTCGACGAGGCTAGATATCGAGGCAAATTTTATTGTATCTAACGCTAATAAGTTTCTCTCGATAAATTGAATGTTAATTTCCAATATGGCAGAAGTATCCAGTACAGGTAATATTGCATTTATGCGTACCATTTCCGCGCTAATTACACATATATAATATCCAATATCCCAGCGAAACGCACATTTAAAACTATTAATTTTGGCGGTAGAAAACAGGATTTAAGATTTCCTTTGGTAAACAATTTCTAGAAACAGACTAAAAGGGAAATTCACACACGTCCGCAGGAAAACTCTGCGGTATTTATTCAATGAAATATGTTATCAAGAATCCAGTGCCATCTAGAAAAGCGGAATCTCGTATTTCCTAAACCAATCTCTCCATTCCAATTTCGTCGAATATTTCATTCCATCTTCAGTTCCGATTAAATCTCCGATCCTATCCAACCGAGGCACCCATATGAATCTTTTCCATCGTGGCGCAAAAACTCGAAAAATAACTCGCTCAAAAGCGAGGGAAAAGAATAAAAAGAGAGAAAAAAGAACGAAAATGAAGAAAGCAAATCGCGGTTCGATTTATCGCAAAAAGAAGAGAGAAGCTTCCCGCTGAGCGGCGTCGTTTCCACTTAAAAATCGGCGAGGCCAGTAGATTGTGCCGTTCGACGTCAGACTTCCGCGTCATGTATCAAACGGCTTATAAGAGAGCGTGGATTTTTTATCAGTTTTTCAGCCCGTGGATCGACTTTATCCGCTCGTACGTGGTCCAGATCACGCTCAGATATGCCGCTGGCCGGTAATGAAGGTACGTTTTAGTGACGTTCGCGATATACGTCGCAAACCGCCTCGTTAATTAACCGGCCGGAACTCGAGCGCCATCACCGCGTGCTAGTAAAGCAATTATTTATTGGCATGTATGGCGACCCTTTCTGTAAGCACTTAACTGACCATACGTTTCTAGCCGACGAGCCGGACTCGCCTCGGAACGTGCTGAAATTGTCCGTTCGAAACGCCGCTTGCAGCCCTTTTCCCGGAAATTACCCTCCTCGACGCGAACGCCGCAATCGGCCCCGCTACTTCGCTGGGCACCGTAATTGTTCCGGATTTTCTATGTCTCTATCGAACGGAATAGTCCCGCTTTTTGCCACCGTCCGTGGTAAGCGAGCAATTTATTATACTCCGAGCATTAACGCTGGTGGCCAGTTCTGCGCGTTGCCACGCATCCGGTGCTTCCGACGATCGGAAACGATCGATTTCTCGATTTCTTCCTCATTTTCTCTTCTTTTCTCACGTTGGGGTGAATGTTGATATCGTGGTTTCTAATAAAAATATTTTTTCCGGAGGATTTTGTATAGTTACTCTGTGTGACAGTAATTAATCGGTAATTGGTAATAGGGGTAGTTGGTATGCGAAAATTTGATTTGTCTGTCCACGCAGGTGACATAAGGGATTTTTAAATTTTAATCGAGTGTCTTGGTATGGAGGAATTAATTTTGGAAATGGTGGAGGGTACTGTTTTTATTTTGGAAATTTGTTTCCCGATTCTATACGCGTAAAAGCATAAAATTAATTATTACAGCACGTTTGAATAATGAAACTCGAGTTTTTCGCGTAGGTGTAAGCATGAAATTTGTCTCTTACTCACGCGGATGTAAAACAGAAGCAAGGGAAAATTGTTTCTGCGTTTAATTTATTAAATCAGAGAGGGTTGAAGGCAGTTTTCCACGCGAATTGATGCGTTCAATAAGAACCTGGTTAGAATATTTTTGGATATCCATCTTGCGATAAGAGGTACATATGAGTTGATTTAAAATACTCTTTAAACCCCTGTTATAATTAATGCGCGTTGGCTTCTTTATAAGGTCTGCGCAGGTAGAACTTGCTTAGCTCGTAATTAAACGATGCTACAGGTTCCTTACGCTGTCTTCCTTGAAATTTGTCTAAGATGACACACCCCTGAGCTCGGGGTCTACGAAATGAACCTGATTCAAATCGACGTGTCGGTAACCATTAGGTCATAAATTATAGAATGAAATCGATGAAAGTAATCGGGAGGATTCGATTATCGAGTTTGAAAAAGTCAAGAATTTAAATGAAATATTAATAAAAGAATTAATCAAAACGTTCAGTGTGTTGCAATCATTGAAATACAGTACTTGTACCATACTAAGCGTTCTTTAGTCATTGGACATAGGCGTAGATAGCTTCTGATTTCGTCCATTAACTTTTTCTTTTAATACTAAACCTATCATGGTCAAATAACCGGTGAATGGAAAAGAAACAGAAGTTTTAAAAAATAGAATATCGGGAGAAATTGAGAAAATAATTATACGAATATTGGAAGGAAAATGGGGATGGCGAGTTATTCGGGTGAAAACATTGAAAGCAGAATTTTTAATGAAAATGGAATTTTTAGAAAACGCTGATTTAGACTATGGTAGGTTTAGCGTTAATAAAAGGAATTTTTAATGAAAGCGAAATTTTTGGAAAATGGTGATTTGGACCATGGTAGTTTTAGCGTTAATAAGCGCAATTTTTGGAAAATGGTGATTTGGACCATGGTAGTTTTAGCGTTAATAAGCGCAATTTTTGGAAAATAGTGATTTGGACCATGGTAGATTTAGCGTTAATACGTGGAATTTTTAATGAAAGCGGAATTTTTAGAGAATGGTGATTTGGACCATGGTAGGTTTAGCGTTAATAAGCGCAATTTTTGGAAAATAGTGATTTGGACCATGGTAGTTTTAGCGTTAATATGTGGAATTTTTAATGAAAGCGGAATTTTTGGAAAATGGTGATTTAGACCATGGTAGGTTTAGTGTTAATATGCGTAATTTTTGGAAAATGATAATTTGGACCACGGTAGCTTCATCGTTAATAAGCGGAATTTTTGGAAAATGGTGATTTAGTCTATGGTAGCTTCATCGTTAATAAGCGGAATTTTTGGAAAATGGTGATTTAGTCTATGGTAGGTTTAGCGTTAATAAGCGGAATTTTTGGAAAATGGTGGTTTGGGTCATGGTAGGTTTAGCGTTAATTAAGCGGAATTTTTGGAAAACGGTGATTTAAACTATTTTAGATTTAGCGTTAATAAGTAACAATTATCGAATTGGAGCATTTCGTATAAATCTTGAAGAAAATTCCGAGAGATTCTTGGGAGTTTTGGCTCTAATCTGACCAAGCAATCGGTGCCTCCGTGAGAAACAAAATGCTGCGAAAAGGGTGGTGGCCTAGTTAGTGACTGGCGAATCAGTGTCTTGTAACGCCCACTTGTGATACCTACAAGTGACTTGCAGCTTTGGTATGTGGAAGATTGCCGGAAAATGCATCCAAGAATTGTCAGTGGGGAGCCACTGATTACACGTGCTATGTTATAGGTTTATGGCTCGCTTGTCGTTGTGGTGACAACAGGAACAAGATGTTGAAAATGCCCATGGTCTATAAAGACACAGACGCCTCCTCGTAAATCATTCTCGGGCTTCCCTGCTTTGGCCACTCTGTCAAAGGAGAGTAGCTTTTATTTAAGTAGAATTAATTTATGAAACGTTATAAAATACCACGTGTATACTAATCGACCATGTGAAATGACTATAGATCCTAAACTCATTGTTATGGTACTTTACTTTGAAAAGTACTGCGATAAAAATTTCCAAATTCTGAATTTCTAATACCGAAGCAAGATAATTTTCCTATTTTTCTTTTCCACTTTTGAAGTCCGAGAAATTATTAGGATCTTAATTAATCTTGTATAATTGCAGAGTAATTAATCCCACGAATTTTGAAAAATGGTAGATCTTTTTGAAAAAGAAATTATTTTATATTTCATTTTAAGTTAGATTTGATAAGAAAATTAAATCCTCGTTGAATTCGTACGATTTCTACAAATTTTTATAATTTTATTGTCACCCAAATAGATATCTAGTATGCTTTCTCAATTATTCGCAAAATTTCAGCTTCAATTTTCATCCCTTAATTTTTATCATACGATATTTCAATTTCAATATTGAAATTTTAACAAACTTCATTTTTTCCCACTCGAATTTTTCTTTTTAATTTATTCCTCGTGTGAAAATCAAAATTAAAAGATTCCCCAATTTTCAATTTTACTGTTCCACGAATTACTCGAATATTTCTTACCTTTCATTTATAATCGAACTTCGTGAAAATGTTTAATGTTCGTGTAATGAAACTCACCTAACCAATCCTCGTTTTCACATCGTTTTCACAGCCTCCACACACTTTCCCAGTTAATTTTTCCTCTGATTCATTTTTGCGAGTGAAGCCAGGCTTTGTAGATCTCTTAACACTCTCGGCCATCGTTCTATCTCCTCTGCCCTGGCCCCCGTGTCCGTGGAGAGCACCGTCACGTATCTCGTGCCATCTTTCCCTGTTATCTATCGCGATCGCGGTCGTGTAGGAACATTACGTTGAAATTGCGCTATCCGTTTGACCCCGCCGCGGGATCGATCGTCGTGTCGATCTCGTTCCTCTCCCTCTCCTCCTCCCCTTATCGTCGTGGCTACACGTTTCTTCGTTCGTCTATGTCGCGACTGGGCTCGATCACCCTGCTCGTGCCCCATTTTCCTACTGAAATTGTGCTGGCTCTCACTTCCGGGACATGTTGCATCCAATGACAGAGCTGATCGATCTGGGAATGGTCAATGATGACTCGATTATGACCGGTGGTCCGATAGTTCTCGATGAGAACACGTTTGATCGACGGGGAAAGGGTTGATGTAATTAAGCTGGAAGGCAGGAGGTAGATTCAGGAAGAAGGATTTTATGGTTCAGGTGTACTTTTTCGGAATTTGTTGGAATTTTTGTCGAAGATTATAGAGATTCGCAGGTTCTGTTTTAAAATTTTAGTATTTATACTCTTAGTATTTATACTATTTAGTATTTATATTATTTGTATTTATACCATTTAGTATTTATACCATTTAGTATTTATACTATTAGTATTTATCAGTATTAGTATTTATTAGAATTAGTATTTATACTATTAGTATTTATTAGTGTTAGTATTTATTAGCATTAGTATTTATTAGTATTAGTATTTATCAGTATTAGTATTTTCTAGCATTAGTATTTATTAGTATTAGTATTTTCTAGCATTAGTATTTATTAGTATTAGTATTTATTAGCATTCGTATCTATACTATTAGTATTTATTAGTATTAGTATTTGTTAGCATTCGTATTTATACTATTAGTATTTATTAGCATTAGTATTTATACTATTTAGTAGTTATGCTATTAGTATTTCTTAGTATTAGTATTTATACTATTTAGTATACTGGTCTCCTCACTCCTGGATTGTCAAATCGCATAAAAATAAGAAAGGGATAATTAATTATTCTAATTTTTTTTGGATAACAAAAATATTGTTGGAGTATACGTAAGAAATTTATGACACATTGAGACACTCAATTAAAATTTAAAAATCCCTCTGCTACCTGCATGGACACCCAAATCAAATTTTCGCGTACCAATTACCCCTATTACCAATTACCCCAACTGCACATGAAGTATTGAAATAAATTACACGTGATTTTATTTTAATTTTAAAAAACCAATTTTAAATAAATTACACGCTATTTTATTTTTGCATAAATCTCCTATCGCCGAGTTTAGAAAAATATTTGAGGAGCTTCGCATTGCTATATTTTTATAGCGAAAAAGTTTTCGAGTGCTGAGGATTAACTCTGGTTAGATACGTATTATATAATAGAATATGTGTAGTATATAGACACGTGAGTAGAAAACTTTATTAGTAAAGGCTGATAAAGTCATACATAACTTTCTGAAATGAAATGTAAATGTATAGATATCTTGAAATTTTTACTATAAATTATAAAAATTAAAAAATTCGTTTATTTATATAAAATCAGGGACAAATATGAATAAAGGTACTCTCCTTTTTTAGTTTTCTATGAACTTTATATAATTAAGCAGGATGAAATACTAACATAAGTTACAGAACTTTTAAATATTTCATATGTATTTGTTAAAAACCTGTAAAAATTTCTAAAATATACAAATTTTTAAATTCATTTATCTATAATATCTACATATATGTATGTATGAAAAAGGGATTAAAAAACTTCTCTCTCTTCATTTCTTTCTCTTTCTTTCTTCACTCCTCTCTCTCTCATTTCTCTCTTTCTCCATTTATTTTTCTGTTTTTTCCATTTCTCAGTTTTATTATATTTCTTCAATAGATCTAATTTGGTCTAATTTCGGAATTAAAAGGTAAAGGAAATTATAATTTACGCAATATTCGCTAAAAAATTCCATAAATTACGAAATAATACGATATTATCATTCATCTCTAACAAACTCTAGAAGAACCAATTCTTCACATCCTGGACATCCCCATATACTAAACACGCACTAACACACTTTACACAATAGAAAATCCCATTCATATATACAAAATATACGATTAAAAAAATTCCTATTTATTCGCTAAAAAATTCCACAAATTTGGAAACTACGATATTATCATGCATCTCTAACAAATTCTAAAAGAACTAATTCTTCACTCGACATCCCCATATATTAAACACTCACTAATACACTATACACGATAGATAATCTCATTCATATATACAAAATATACGGTAACGAAATTTGCAATTTATTTGCTAAAAAATTCCACACATTCGGAAACCACCATATTATCGTGCATCTCTAACAAACTCTGCAAAACCTAATTCTTCACTCGACACCCCATAAACCAAACATTCAATGTGAAACAATATTCTCTAAAAAATTCCATAAATTACGAAACAAAATGATATTAACATTCATCTCTAATAAACTCTAAAAAAGAAAACAATTCTTCACATTCTGGACATTCCCATACACTAAATACACACTAATACAATTTAAAAAAAGAAAATCCCATTCGTATATACAAAATATACGATACCAAAAATTCCAATTTATTCGCTAAAAAATTCGACAAACTTGGAAACAACGATATTATCATGCATCTCAAATAAACTCAACAAAACCCAATTCTTCACTCGACACCCTATAAACCAAACGCGTAGAAACTAAATTAAAAAGGAAAAAGAAAATTCCACTCCAAATTTTCCTTCTTTCTCTCGGAAACTCGCACCCACCCCTTGCAACCCAGATTCCACGAAAAATCGTGTCACCCCGGCAACAAACTGCCGCCAACAATTCACGATGTTCCCTCCTTCGTAATGTTCGCGTAATTCGGCCAGATCCATTCGCATTTCCACTGCGATTTGCTGCAGAAACAAGAGACGTCGGATCCCGAGCGAAATACGAGCATTGTCGACTCGTAGAGAACGATCGCTCTCGTTTGGGGTACGTCGCGAATACCTTGGCGGAAGCGGGTTTCGGTGGATGCACCGGGTTAATCGTGCTTTCATCGCGTCGTAAAATTGTCGAATAAAAGGCGTGCAGCAAGGGGCGGTGGTTGATTCGGATGGTCGATGACGTCAAACGAGGCAAGGCGGTTATTTTCAGAGGTGGCAGGGATCGTTGGTATGGGAGGAGAGAAGCGAGGTCGAGCCTCATGCGACTCGAGTTCGGGTCAGCTCGCTCTGCTCGCGCGAGTCACCCACGCCACCCTCTTTTTCTTGGCCACGCTCCAGCTGCGGCGTCGTCCACTTGGGACCTGCTTCAATCGCTCTTGATAATACCTAGTTGGAAAATCCGAGAGTCGCTTGTCGTGTCGCGATTCCGGTTTCGGAGAGTAGCTCTCCTTTATTTCTCTTCCTATCTTCTTTCCTCCTTTCGGCGGGGTTTTCGTTGTTCAGGTTGGTCGGGATGCGGGCTGTGTGGGGGGAGAGGAATGATTTGTATTAGGATTTGGGATCGAGGTGGTGGGTGTTGGAGGAATTTATTTGGGAAGTTTGATCGATAGAGTAAGAAATATATATTTTTTTTTATGTGAAATAAAGAATTTAGTTCAGAGGGATATATTTTGTTTCATTTGCTGTGCTGTCATTTGTATCTGTGTCTTGCTTTTTGATTTTAAGTATCTTTTATTGTATATACATCTATTTTACTTTTTAATTACAGGATGCTTTTTAAATGGAATTTATTATATATAAATATAGGTACAAGGAAATATGTTTATTATAAGTAGTATGGATAAATATATGTAAAATTTACAGAAGCAAATTATTAAAATAAAGTAGTATGTTTTAAACTATGAACAAGCATAATTTTAATATATTAAAGGTTAAAAGTTAGTAATTTCATTATTTGTTGAAAATATGTGATGAGGTATAGGGAAGTTTATATATATTATTGTTGTTTGTATAGTTTTTATTTATATTTTATTATGTATTTATTATTATAGAAGCAATTCTTTTGGAAATAGAATAGTATAGTAGGTATATATAGTATAGTGTATTAATAGTTTTCCTCATAGTATAGTGGAAAGAAAAAATGAAAATTCCTTTTCTGTTCTGGTAGAGTACATTCCTCTTTGTGTAACTGAAACTACGATATTATCATGCATCTCTAACAAATTCTAAAAGAACTAATTCTTCACTCGACATCCCCATATATTAAACACTCACTAATACACTATACACGATAGATAATCTCATTCATATATACAAAATATACGGTAACGAAATTTGCAATTTATTTGCTAAAAAATTCCACACATTCGGAAACCACCATATTATCGTGCATCTCTAACAAACTCTGCAAAACCTAATTCTTCACTCGACACCCCATAAACCAAACATTCAATGTGAAACAATATTCTCTAAAAAATTCCATAAATTACGAAACAAAATGATATTAACATTCATCTCTAATAAACTCTAAAAAAGAAAACAATTCTTCACATTCTGGACATTCCCATACACTAAATACACACTAATACAATTTAAAAAAAGAAAATCCCATTCGTATATACAAAATATACGATACCAAAAATTCCAATTTATTCGCTAAAAAATTCGACAAACTTGGAAACAACGATATTATCATGCATCTCAAATAAACTCAACAAAACCCAATTCTTCACTCGACACCCTATAAACCAAACGCGTAGAAACTAAATTAAAAAGGAAAAAGAAAATTCCACTCCAAATTTTCCTTCTTTCTCTCGGAAACTCGCACCCACCCCTTGCAACCCAGATTCCACGAAAAATCGTGTCACCCCGGCAACAAACTGCCGCCAACAATTCACGATGTTCCCTCCTTCGTAATGTTCGCGTAATTCGGCCAGATCCATTCGCATTTCCACTGCGATTTGCTGCAGAAACAAGAGACGTCGGATCCCGAGCGAAATACGAGCATTGTCGACTCGTAGAGAACGATCGCTCTCGTTTGGGGTACGTCGCGAATACCTTGGCGGAAGCGGGTTTCGGTGGATGCACCGGGTTAATCGTGCTTTCATCGCGTCGTAAAATTGTCGAATAAAAGGCGTGCAGCAAGGGGCGGTGGTTGATTCGGATGGTCGATGACGTCAAACGAGGCAAGGCGGTTATTTTCAGAGGTGGCAGGGATCGTTGGTATGGGAGGAGAGAAGCGAGGTCGAGCCTCATGCGACTCGAGTTCGGGTCAGCTCGCTCTGCTCGCGCGAGTCACCCACGCCACCCTCTTTTTCTTGGCCACGCTCCAGCTGCGGCGTCGTCCACTTGGGACCTGCTTCAATCGCTCTTGATAATACCTAGTTGGAAAATCCGAGAGTCGCTTGTCGTGTCGCGATTCCGGTTTCGGAGAGTAGCTCTCCTTTATTTCTCTTCCTATCTTCTTTCCTCCTTTCGGCGGGGTTTTCGTTGTTCAGGTTGGTCGGGATGCGGGCTGTGTGGGGGGAGAGGAATGATTTGTATTAGGATTTGGGATCGAGGTGGTGGGTGTTGGAGGAATTTATTTGGGAAGTTTGATCGATAGAGTAAGGAATATATATTTTTTTTTATGTGAAATAAGGAATTTAGTTCAGAGGGATATATTTTGTTTCATTTGCTGTGCTGTCATTTGTATCTGTGTCTTGCTTTTTGATTTTAAGTATCTTTTATTGTATATACATCTATTTTACTTTTTAATTACAGGATGCTTTTTAAATGGAATTTATTATATATAAATATAGGTACAAGGAAATATGTTTATTATAAGTAGTATGGATAAATATATGTAAAATTTACAGAAGCAAATTATTAAAATAAAGTAGTATGTTTTAAACTATGAACAAGCATAATTTTAATATATTAAAGGTTAAAAGTTAGTAATTTCATTATTTGTTGAAAATATGTGATGAGGTATAGGGAAGTTTATATATATTATTGTTGTTTGTATAGTTTTTATTTATATTTTATTATGTATTTATTATTATAGAAGCAATTCTTTTGGAAATAGAATAGTATAGTAGGTATATATAGTATAGTGTATTAATAGTTTTCCTCATGGTATAGTGGAAAGAAAAAATGAAAATTCCTTTCCTGTTCTAGTAGAGTACATTCCTCTTTGTGTAATTTAAACGTGTCCATTTTGATCAACATATGTGTACCTATATTAGTTTCTTTGTTTTTCCAAATTTGCAATTTTCTTCTTATTAATAAATTTGCTTTTGATACGTTGTTCTACTATAAATATTGAAGAACGTGGTTCGAAATTGAAATATATTTATTGTATCTAATTTGATGCTGTTTTTAAATAATTTTTCTGAAGTTTGTTAGGTGTTTGAGATAATTATCTTGAACCTTTATGGTGGTATGTAATTTATAAATTTTATCTTGTGTACTTATCGATGCAATATTTTATTAGTATATTATTAGACTGGTATGAATTCATTTTAATTAAAAATCTACGAATTAATTACTGGTATAAATTATAAATTTGTTTTTTTTCAAGAAAAATTGATTTCTTTCGTCGGTGATGTTTAACTGAATTTCAATTTCTCTTATACAATACAGGAATTTGAATATATAATTAAGAATAGCAAAGTACTGAGTCATACTGGTTTAATTTGGATCTACTCGTGGGATTGCCAAATTGTACTTAACACAGATCTACCAATTCTAACACTAAAAGTAGCCTAATATTATCTTCCTAGTTCTGTTCGCTGAAATCGAACCAACGTTCTCTTGCACATACGTTCAAACAATTCTATTACAAGTATTAAAGATAACTATTAAATTTTACAGTGAATTTTGAGAACATTGACCAATCTCATATTCTTGCAAAAAATTGTAAGATATGAACTAACTCAAAGTTAGTGATTCTTCACTTTTATATCCTAGAATTCAAATACCTAATGAAACTTAAAACCAAAAATTCAAGGAACTATTAAGAATATAAAAGTACATTCGATACCAAAGCACTGAGAAGCTACTGTTATCTCAAAAATCCCCCAATCCAAATATCTGAGAAATCTCAGTGCTAAATTCTCAAAAAATTCTTTAAAATATCAAAACCACACTTTGTTCGACGCCACTACAAAGCTCCTAATATCTCAAAAATCCCTAAATCCCAAAATTCCAATATCCAAAGAACCATTGAAAGTATTAAGGTGCATTCGATACCAAAACACGAAAAAGCTTCTAATATCACAAAAATCTGAAACTATAAATATTTGAAAAATCTCAGTGCTACATCCTTAAAGAATACTCAAAGAATACTTAAAGATGCCAAAACTAAACTCTGTTTCACACCACTGTAAAGCTTCTAATACCCCTAGAATCCCTAAATCCAAAAATTCAAATATCCAAAGAACCATTAAAAGTAAACTAAAAATATATTGGATATTAAAGCATGGGGAAGCTTCTGATATCACACGTCCCAAAATTCAAGTATCTGAAAAATCTCAGTGCTAAATACTCAAAAAGTTCTTAGAGAAATCAAAACCATACTCTGTTCCAAACCACTACAAAGTTTCTAATATCCCTAAAATTCCTAAATCCAAAAATTCAAATATCCAAAGAATTATTCAAAATATTAAAAGTACATTCGATATTAAAGCACAGAGAAGCTTCCGATATCACAAAAATCGCGGACTTCAAATATTTAAAAAATCTCACTGTCAAATACTCAAAGAATCCTTAGAAGTATCAAAACCTCATTCTATTTCAAACCACTATAAATCTTCCAATATCCCCAAAATCTCTAAATCCGAAAATTCGAATATCCAAATAATCTCGATAGCAAGTATCCAAAGAGCCATTAAAATGCTATTACATTACAAGCACACACGGTACCCCAAAGCACTCGATACTTACCATCGATCTCACTAAAGCCCGGTTCCCGCGTCACTTAGGATGATCCTTATATCTCTTCCCCGTGGATGCTGTACGCTCGATCCCTCGAAGCTGGAACAAATTTCTGCGGCCATTATCGCTGACTTATTCCGGCGTATCGAGCGTTTCGCATTTCGTAACGGCGAAATATCGTCATTATTCACGTCTTGTTAAAGTGGCCCGAAGAAGGCGATAGAAGTTTCTATACACCGGGCTGCGACCAGTGGCGCAAGTGGTAATCGTTGCTAATATCTGCCATGTTACGGCTATTATCATATTTCACCGGGACGTAGCAGTAAATTCTTTCTCTGGCCGAGTGGGAGCGCGTTACAGGGCGTTTCAATCGGCCTCTCTTCAGGCCTTTGTCGTGTCCTGAACCGGAGAACCGGTGTGCTTTACCTTTTGCACTCTCCCACGTGCCTCTGATAGACACGCGAGCGTTATTCGCCTCGCCGTGGATCCCCGTGTGCTCCTGCTAGACCGTGATTTACGAAATGCCTCCGCTGATCGATCGCTGACGAATCGTCCGGGAACATTATCCCATTTTTGCTTCGCTAGATGGATTAGATTGCATTCTTGCATGGTTCTTCAATTGCTTTTATCGTTATATTTTATACTTCGCTAAACCGGGAAGATAGAAGATGCCTTAGCTTCTTGTTTTCAGCTCTATGTGGACAGGGATTATTCTCAAAATTTATTTTCACTGTTTGGAAATTATTTTGTGCACTCTTTTCGTCCTTCTGTTGCATCGACTAATTTGTTTATTTAATTTAAGAAGATACTTGGACGTCCTCGGTTTTATTCTTAATAGTATTAGTGGTTATACTAGGTTATACTAGGTTGGACTAATTAATTCATTTTATTATTGGAAAATTGCATAATTGGAAATGAAAAGGTACACCAAGGTTCGTCACGACTCCTATACTTGAAAGTCCTAGATTTTATTCTTAATATTATTAGTGGTTATACTAGATTATACTAGGTTAGACTAATTAATTCATTTTATTATTGGAAAATTACATGATTGAACATGAAAAGGTGCATCAAGGTTCATTAAGCTTCCTATACTTGGAGGTTCTAGGTTTTATTGTCAATATTATTAGTGGTTATATTAGATTAGACTAATTAATTCATTTAATTATTGGAAAATTACATAATTGGAAATGAAAAGGTACACCAAGGTTCGTCACGACTCCTATACTTGAAAGTCCTAGATTTTATTCTTAATATTATTAGTGGTTATACTAGATTGTACTAGGTTAGACTAATTAATTCATTTTATTATTGGAAAATTACATGATTGGAAATGAAAAGGTAAATCAAGGTTCGTCAAGGTTCCCATACTTGGAGATCCTAGGTTTTATTCTTAATATTATTAATGGTTAAACTAAGTAGTTACACTAATAGTTATACTAGGCGTCTACCTATATCTTCAGAACTAATTATTTAATTTAATTATTGGAATATTACATGATTGGAAATGAAAAGATATATCAAGGTTCTGCAAGGCTCCTATTTTTAATCTATCGTCATAAAAAGGAAACAAATTTCTTATATAATTGATATTATGATATTTCATCGACTAATTAACCTATTTAGGTAATAAAGAATTGCACAATTACAAAAGTAAAATTTGATCCTGACTCTGTTCTTTGCAATAAATTCTTATTTCTAATCTACTCTTATAAAATGTAGGAAATTTCTTATATAATTGATATTACGATATTTCATCGACTAATTAACCTACATAGTTAACAAAGAATTGCACAATTGGACAATTACAGAGGTAAAATTTTATCCTGACTTTGTCCTTTGCAATAAATTTACTAACTCCCAAGCATAATAAAAAGGAATCCAAGAAATCAACTGACAGAAACCTTTAACCCTCTGCACTCAACGATTTCTTCGCTAAAGAAAAATAGTAATTCGAAGACTTCCTATCATAAATTCGAGGATATTTTTAAAATGGTAAATAAGAAATCTCATACAAATTAAAACATAGAATTATTTTACTTCATCATTGCACGCATCGTGAGATAATTTTAAATTTGATATATTAATTAACGTCGATCTTCAGAAACTAATTAAATGACGACTCTCGACTGCAAAGGTAATTTTCCTCTAACGTGGACCTAAATGCTCATCCTCTTTAATCTCACCGTGTCTCGGTCGAGAAATGCATCCTGACTTACCACTGCTGTGTACTCACCAGCTTGGTCGAACTTCAAAGCGTTTCTAGTCTACGTCAGCACGTGTTCAAACCTTAAATTCCAACCTCATTTACCTTCCACGAGCCATAGACCTCGCGAAATGTACCCAATCGCGTTCACCGCGGCGAGACCCCTAGACTCCTGATAGACGCAGACGGGATCCCACGTGGAGCGTGTAAAAATCGGCCAAATGAAACGATCCGTGCGAGCAACTGCCGAGGGACGAAAAGGTAAGCATGGACCACGAGTTGGCACGCGTATCGAGTTTCAATTGCAACGCGGATTACATTCACTTTCCCTGCTAATTCGTAATCGCTAGGACAGCGGATGAGCCGCGTGCGTGCAACGTTCACGGGGGCCAAGATTATTTTCTAACGAGAGATGTGCGTGGCCGGTATTATTTATAGAATAGCGTGGAGACGTTCCGACAAATTGCATAGGTGAGCACGGTAAGCAAGCTGTAGCAAGATGAATTCTCGTTGCGCGGATCTCGTAGATCATGATCCACGAAACGCAGGCTGCTCGAGTTCCCGCAGGTTTCTGTTCCCTCGGTTGCGTGGGTGTCGTGCTTGGCAGGGTTCCAGGACTCGTGGGAGGCTGACCAGGCCTTATAGACTGACCTCAGCCTCTGACCTCACCCGAAATAGTCTCTCGTTCCCTGGCTCGTCTCTCCTGCATTTCTATTTCGGAATTTTCCCCTCTTGCACCACGGGAGACTGAGAAAGAGCCGCGGCAGACCACTCGGGAATTTCTGGAGTACGCATTTCCTCGTTGGTAATGCTGAAATTCCGTGATGGAGTCGGACAATATTTTTCCATCTCTCTGGAATGTCTTTGTGGTACGTGGTACGTCAGTTTTTTCATAAACCTGCTTAGAAATTTCTCTTGGATAGTTAATACCGAGGAATTCGCTCTCTTTGACAGCGATCAGCCCTCAGTTAATTGTCATATTGTCATCCGTTGCGAGAAATTATTTTGAAAAATTTTTTAATTAAATTGGTGAGTTCTTCTCGCCAAGTGAAGTGTGATGAATTGCATGTTTGGTAAACTCGGTTGGAAATTGATCTTGTTAGTATGCAATTGATCGTGAATAGCTAATGCTCGAGAGTTCTTTGATCGAGATTAATTGCGAGTTAATTTTCACGGGAATTATTCGTAGAGAAGGAGAGAGAGTGAAATTATCTTGACAAGCTCTTGACAGAGTTTCAGATACACGAATAAAAAGATCAACGAGTGGAGCAGCTAATGTCATACATACTCTTACACACGCTTATTAAAGATTATCTAAGAGTTTAATAGGGTTTATGAAATAGCCTATGAAGCGAGTTTACTACATTGGAAAGTGCATAAAGTGGGACTTCTATAAATTGATTTTCGAGTACGTTCACCGATGGAATACGAGTATTGAATTTTGCGTTTCATTCTGTTAGGTTATTTCATGAGTAATATAGTTTTTGCGATAGTTTAAGACAATGAAATCCGTGATGGGTGTTTCATAAAAGGGGAATGGGAAACTTAATGGAAAGATAATAAACGGTTATGGGAAGTGGAAGGAAATGTATCAGTTATCGGTTAGCTTCATTCAATTAGAAATTGAAAAAGCTACGATATTTATGGGATGACTTGGGTGTATTGCAAAGCTGTTTTCAATTCTCCTAGGCTTAACTTCAAATAATTAAATTCGCTCAGCAATCTCGTGTTATTAATTATATTTAATTATATTTCATTTCAGTTTTATTTATTTTAATAAATTAACAAATGATCAAACTTATGTAATAATCATAAATCATAAGAAGTACCAACTTTACCAATCGTAATTTTATCAATTCTATAGCAAAATTTGTCCAAATACTGTCCATTTTCTTAAACTTTTTAGTGTTCAAGTTTCCGTGGGAATCACGTAAAGTAATAATTTTACTAATTATGGTAATAAGTTTGTTTAAATTTCGCGCACTTTTCAAAATTTAAATAATCAAACACTCTCGGCAACCGAGGAGTATCAAACATCTTAAAACACATCTAATTTTGGATTAGACTCCATTTTTTTATCTCAATCCTTCAACAGTTCTAAGAATCTATCATCAGACATTAATAGTTTCCAAACCTAACCTATTTCGGGAACTATTTTTACGGTAAACGTGTGTCAAGATGTCACTCGTGGAGGATTTTAAAGGAACACCACAAATTTTAAAGCTTCACCATTCAAATCTCAAATATTTATCAACGTGTTGTTTACTGACGATTTTCAAGAGCCTATATTAAACATTAGAAGTCTCAAATCCTCACCAATCTTTTAAGAAATCTCTATTAAAACGTAACCAATCGATAATGTTCGAGAATGTATATCAAACACCGACAATCCTCAAACCCAACCACCATCGAAGACTAATTTACTCTCAGAAGTGTATCAAAATGTCAATGATTCTATAGAATCTTCACCAAAAGTACCAATAATTCCACAATTCAGCCATTCTATGAGTATTCTCAAAGATATGTACATCAAACCATCAGCCACCAACTATTCCAAACCCAATTACCCTCAGGCTCCAACTTACTCTCAAATACATATCAAATTGCCAATAATCTGCAAGAATCTTCATCAAATATCAGAAATTCTAAAACTCAGTCATACTAGTACTAGTACTTTCGAACATGTATCAAACCATCATTCACCAACAATCCCAAACCCAATCAATCTCAAATCTTAATTTGCTTTATAACACACATCAAGCTACGGAAGATCTCCAAGAATCTTAATCTTAAATATCAAAAATTCCGGAACTCAACCATTTTACGACTACTCTCGAACATGCATCAAATCATTACCTATCAACAATCCCAAACCCAGTCAATCTTAGATCCTAACTTACAATCGAACACACAACAAACTGCAGATAATCTCCAAGAATGTTCATCAAACATGAAAGACTCTAATATTTAACTATTCAACGAGTACTTTCGAACATGCATTGAAGCATCATCCACCAACAATCTCAAACCTAGTCAATCTTAGATCCCAATCTTTCCTCGAACACACATGAAACTGCAGATATTCTACAAGAATTTATATAAAACATCAGAGATTCTAAAATTCAACCATACTACGAATATTTTCGAACATGCATCGAACAATCATTCATCAACAATCCTAAACCCAGTCAACCTTAGATCCTAACCTTCTGTCAAACACACATGAAATTGCAGATGTTCTACAAGAATGTTCATCAAATATCAGAGATTATAGAATTTAACCAGTCTACAAATACTGTCGAATACACATCGAACCATCATTCACATACTATTCCAAACCTAGTCAATCTTAGATCCCAACTCACTCTCAAACACACATGAAATTGCAATTGTTCTGCAAGAATTTTCATCAAACATCAGAAATTATAGAATTTAACGATTCTACAAATATTATCGAATACACATCGAACCATCATTAACCATTCACATACTATTCCAAACCTAGTCAATCTTAGATCCCAACTGACTCTCAAACACACATGAAATTGCAGTTGTTCTACAAGAATGTTCATCAAATATCAGAGATTATAGAATTTAACCAGTCTACAAATACTGTCGAATACACATCGAACCATCATTCACATACTATTCCAAACCTAGTCAATCTTAGATCCCAACTGACTCTCAAACACACATGAAATTCCAATTGTTCTGCAACAATTCTCATCAAATATCAGAGACTCTAAAATTCAACCATACTGCGAATATTGTCGAATGCATATCGAACCATCATTAACCAACTATTCCAAACCTAGTCAATCTTAGATCCCAACTTACTCTCAAACACCCATAAAACTGCATATGATCTTCAAGAATGTTCATCAAACATGAGAGATTTTAAAATTCTACCATTCTATGACTGCTCTCGAACATGCATCGAAGCATCACCTATCAACAATCCTAAACCCAGTCAATCTTAGATCCTAACCTTTTATCGAACATAGATTAGACTAATTAATTCATTTAATTATTGGAAAATTACATAATTGGAAATGAAAAGGTACACCAAGGTTCGTCACGACTCCTATACTTGAAAGTCCTAGATTTTATTCTTAATATTATTAGTGGTTATACTAGATTGTACTAGGTTAGACTAATTAATTCATTTTATTATTGGAAAATTACATGATTGGAAATGAAAAGGTAAATCAAGGTTCGTCAAGGTTCCCATACTTGGAGATCCTAGGTTTTATTCTTAATATTATTAATGGTTAAACTAAGTAGTTACACTAATAGTTATACTAGGCGTCTACCTATATCTTCAGAACTAATTATTTAATTTAATTATTGGAATATTACATGATTGGAAATGAAAAGATATATCAAGGTTCTGCAAGGCTCCTATTTTTAATCTATCGTCATAAAAAGGAAACAAATTTCTTATATAATTGATATTATGATATTTCATCGACTAATTAACCTATTTAGGTAATAAAGAATTGCACAATTACAAAAGTAAAATTTGATCCTGACTCTGTTCTTTGCAATAAATTCTTATTTCTAATCTACTCTTATAAAATGTAGGAAATTTCTTATATAATTGATATTACGATATTTCATCGACTAATTAACCTACATAGTTAACAAAGAATTGCACAATTGGACAATTACAGAGGTAAAATTTTATCCTGACTTTGTCCTTTGCAATAAATTTACTAACTCCCAAGCATAATAAAAAGGAATCCAAGAAATCAACTGACAGAAACCTTTAACCCTCTGCACTCAACGATTTCTTCGCTAAAGAAAAATAGTAATTCGAAGACTTCCTATCATAAATTCGAGGATATTTTTAAAATGGTAAATAAGAAATTTCATACAAATTAAAACATAGAATTATTTTACTTCATCATTGCACGCATCGTGAGATAATTTTAAATTTGATATATTAATTAACGTCGATCTTCAGAAACTAATTAAATGACGACTCTCGACTGCAAAGGTAATTTTCCTCTAACGTGGACCTAAATGCTCATCCTCTTTAATCTCACCGTGTCTCGGTCGAGAAATGCATCCTGACTTACCACTGCTGTGTACTCACCAGCTTGGTCGAACTTCAAAGCGTTTCTAGTCTACGTCAGCACGTGTTCAAACCTTAAATTCCAACCTCATTTACCTTCCACGAGCCATAGACCTCGCGAAATGTACCCAATCGCGTTCACCGCGGCGAGACCCCTAGACTCCTGATAGACGCAGACGGGATCCCACGTGGAGCGTGTAAAAATCGGCCAAATGAAACGATCCGTGCGAGCAACTGCCGAGGGACGAAAAGGTAAGCATGGACCACGAGTTGGCACGCGTATCGAGTTTCAATTGCAACGCGGATTACATTCACTTTCCCTGCTAATTCGTAATCGCTAGGACAGCGGATGAGCCGCGTGCGTGCAACGTTCACGGGGGCCAAGATTATTTTCTAACGAGAGATGTGCGTGGCCGGTATTATTTATAGAATAGCGTGGAGACGTTCCGACAAATTGCATAGGTGAGCACGGTAAGCAAGCTGTAGCAAGATGAATTCTCGTTGCGCGGATCTCGTAGATCATGATCCACGAAACGCAGGCTGCTCGAGTTCCCGCAGGTTTCTGTTCCCTCGGTTGCGTGGGTGTCGTGCTTGGCAGGGTTCCAGGACTCGTGGGAGGCTGACCAGGCCTTATAGACTGACCTCAGCCTCTGACCTCACCCGAAATAGTCTCTCGTTCCCTGGCTCGTCTCTCCTGCATTTCTATTTCGGAATTTTCCCCTCTTGCACCACGGGAGACTGAGAAAGAGCCGCGGCAGACCACTCGGGAATTTCTGGAGTACGCATTTCCTCGTTGGTAATGCTGAAATTCCGTGATGGAGTCGGACAATATTTTTCCATCTCTCTGGAATGTCTTTGTGGTACGTGGTACGTCAGTTTTTTCATAAACCTGCTTAGAAATTTCTCTTGGATAGTTAATACCGAGGAATTCGCTCTCTTTGACAGCGATCAGCCCTCAGTTAATTGTCATATTGTCATCCGTTGCGAGAAATTATTTTGAAAAATTTTTTAATTAAATTGGTGAGTTCTTCTCGCCAAGTGAAGTGTGATGAATTGCATGTTTGGTAAACTCGGTTGGAAATTGATCTTGTTAGTATGCAATTGATCGTGAATAGCTAATGCTCGAGAGTTCTTTGATCGAGATTAATTGCGAGTTAATTTTCACGGGAATTATTCGTAGAGAAGGAGAGAGAGTGAAATTATCTTGACAAGCTCTTGACAGAGTTTCAGATACACGAATAAAAAGATCAACGAGTGGAGCAGCTAATGTCATACATACTCTTACACACGCTTATTAAAGATTATCTAAGAGTTTAATAGGGTTTATGAAATAGCCTATGAAGCGAGTTTACTACATTGGAAAGTGCATAAAGTGGGACTTCTATAAATTGATTTTCGAGTACGTTCACCGATGGAATACGAGTATTGAATTTTGCGTTTCATTCTGTTAGGTTATTTCATGAGTAATATAGTTTTTGCGATAGTTTAAGACAATGAAATCCGTGATGGGTGTTTCATAAAAGGGGAATGGGAAACTTAATGGAAAGATAATAAACGGTTATGGGAAGTGGAAGGAAATGTATCAGTTATCGGTTAGCTTCATTCAATTAGAAATTGAAAAAGCTACGATATTTATGGGATGACTTGGGTGTATTGCAAAGCTGTTTTCAATTCTCCTAGGCTTAACTTCAAATAATTAAATTCGCTCAGCAATCTCGTGTTATTAATTATATTTAATTATATTTCATTTCAGTTTTATTTATTTTAATAAATTAACAAATGATCAAACTTATGTAATAATCATAAATCATAAGAAGTACCAACTTTACCAATCGTAATTTTATCAATTCTATAGCAAAATTTGTCCAAATACTGTCCATTTTCTTAAACTTTTTAGTGTTCAAGTTTCCGTGGGAATCACGCAAAGTAATAATTTTACTAATTATGGTAATAAGTTTGTTTAAATTTCGCGCACTTTTCAAAATTTAAATAATCAAACACTCTCGGCAACCGAGGAGTATCAAACATCTTAAAACACATCTAATTTTGGATTAGACTCCATTTTTTTATCTCAATCCTTCAACAGTTCTAAGAATCTATCATCAGACATTAATAGTTTCCAAACCTAACCTATTTCGGGAACTATTTTTACGGTAAACGTGTGTCAAGATGTCACTCGTGGAGGATTTTAAAGGAACACCACAAATTTTAAAGCTTCACCATTCAAATCTCAAATATTTATCAACGTGTTGTTTACTGACGATTTTCAAGAGCCTATATTAAACATTAGAAGTCTCAAATCCTCACCAATCTTTTAAGAAATCTCTATTAAAACGTAACCAATCGATAATGTTCGAGAATGTATATCAAACACCGACAATCCTCAAACCCAACCACCATCGAAGACTAATTTACTCTCAGAAGTGTATCAAAATGTCAATGATTCTATAGAATCTTCACCAAAAGTACCAATAATTCCACAATTCAGCCATTCTATGAGTATTCTCAAAGATATGTACATCAAACCATCAGCCACCAACTATTCCAAACCCAATTACCCTCAGGCTCCAACTTACTCTCAAATACATATCAAATTGCCAATAATCTGCAAGAATCTTCATCAAATATCAGAAATTCTAAAACTCAGTCATACTAGTACTAGTACTTTCGAACATGTATCAAACCATCATTCACCAACAATCCCAAACCCAATCAATCTCAAATCTTAATTTGCTTTATAACACACATCAAGCTACGGAAGATCTCCAAGAATCTTAATCTTAAATATCAAAAATTCCGGAACTCAACCATTTTACGACTACTCTCGAACATGCATCAAATCATTACCTATCAACAATCCCAAACCCAGTCAATCTTAGATCCTAACTTACAATCGAACACACAACAAACTGCAGATAATCTCCAAGAATGTTCATCAAACATGAAAGACTCTAATATTTAACTATTCAACGAGTACTTTCGAACATGCATTGAAGCATCATCCACCAACAATCTCAAACCTAGTCAATCTTAGATCCCAATCTTTCCTCGAACACACATGAAACTGCAGATATTCTACAAGAATTTATATAAAACATCAGAGATTCTAAAATTCAACCATACTACGAATATTTTCGAACATGCATCGAACAATCATTCATCAACAATCCTAAACCCAGTCAACCTTAGATCCTAACCTTCTGTCAAACACACATGAAATTGCAGATGTTCTACAAGAATGTTCATCAAATATCAGAGATTATAGAATTTAACCAGTCTACAAATACTGTCGAATACACATCGAACCATCATTCACATACTATTCCAAACCTAGTCAATCTTAGATCCCAACTCACTCTCAAACACACATGAAATTGCAATTGTTCTGCAAGAATTTTCATCAAACATCAGAAATTATAGAATTTAACGATTCTACAAATATTATCGAATACACATCGAACCATCATTAACCAACTATTCCAAACCTAGTCAATCTTAGATCCCAACTGACTCTCAAACACACATGAAATTCCAATTGTTCTGCAACAATTCTCATCAAATATCAGAGACTCTAAAATTCAACCATACTGCGAATATTGTCGAATGCATATCGAACCATCATTAACCAACTATTCCAAACCTAGTCAATCTTAGATCCCAACTTACTCTCAAACACCCATAAAACTGCATATGATCTTCAAGAATGTTCATCAAACATGAGAGATTTTAAAATTCTACCATTCTATGACTGCTCTCGAACATGCATCGAAGCATCACCTATCAACAATCCTAAACCCAGTCAATCTTAGATCCTAACCTTTTATCGAACACACATGAAATTGCAGATGTTTTACAAGAATTTTCATCAAATATCAGAGATTCTAAAATTCAACAATTCTGCAAATACTGTCGAATACACATCGAACCATCATTCACCAACTATTCCAAACCTAGTCAATCTTAGATCCCAACTTACTCTCAAACACCCATAAAACTGCATATGATCTTCAAGAATGTTCATCAAACATGAGAGATTTTAAAATTCTACCATTCTATGACTGCTCTCGAACATGCATCGAAGCATCACCTATCAACAATCCTAAACCCAGTCAATCTTAGATCCTAACCTTTTATCGAACACACATGAAATTGCAGATGTTTTACAAGAATTCTCATCAAATATCAGAGATTCTAAAATTCAACCATTCTACAAATACTGTCGAATACACATCGAACCATCATTCACCAACTATTCCAAACCTAGTCAATCTCGTATCCCAACCAACTCCGAAAAACGTATCAAACTGTCGTCCATCGATGATCTCGAAGAATCTATCTTTAACCAAACATCAACCTTCGACGTAGTCGTCCTTCCACGACGACTGCGTCTATTTTCTGCGTAACTCGCATCCGAATCTCTGATCCGTGGAACAATGACTCGCGAACCCCGACTGTCCGTGAGGCGCGCGCGTCGGGGGCCTGGATGGTCCGGTGGAAACAGCGGGTTTCGCGTAAACGGCGCGACGTGCTCCGTCAGATCTCTCTCGGCGGGGCTATTTTCAGAGGCGTCGTTTTTCTCTTTGGCGTGGACGGTAGCGAGCAGCGGCGAGGAATTATGACGTGGGCCGCATGCTACGGGTAGGTAGGTAGTTCCATTAAGATGCAAATTCGCCAATAATTCCGCCGCGCGGCCGCTTGTCGCCCTGCTCGCGTACCGGCTCGTAATCGTTCATGCCGTACCTGGATCGAGCAAGAGAGAAAGAGAGAGAGAGAGAGAGAGGGCAGAGGAGAGATAGGAGACGACGAAGGAGCAGGAAAGATAGAGGCCGTTTTCCAATTCCCCGTGCATCACGGGCGCCTACGACGCCGGGAGTTAATTATTGTCTTGGGGATTTAATTGCCCGCGTATCGCGATACCCCGTTCCTTTTACGGGGGGAGAGGCCCGATGTAGGAGGGGGCCGTAAACACAAGCTGCTTGCGTGTGGCGTGGAAAGCTGCACCGCGACCGTGTGTTCTCTAGTATGTAGTACCAGTATCCGTTACAAGTTGATGTAGGAGATATTTGTTTGTTTCGCTGATTGTCGGTGCTGGAATATCGGGTACCTGTTCCAACGACACACCCCGTGAACTTTGGCTCAGACGCGGCTCTCTGCTTCGCAGTTTCGAGCCTCTTTCGCGCCACGCAGATGGTGCAGGTAAGGAGTGGTGTGAGAATTGGTGGAAGTCTGGATCCGATGATCGTGAACATTCTTTATCTCATTTATTAACTAGAGTTTGGACTTCATTTCTGGATTCTCCATGATGAAATTGGAAATTTTTGCAGATTTTCAATTTATCATTCTCACTTTGAATTTTGAAAGTGAGGTTTTGAGTTGGGAGTGGTTTGAAATCCCAACGAGATTTATGTGTATATTCTGTTTGCTAATTGAGGTCGGTTTTGAATATTATGTTTGGATCTTTGACTATGAAATTCGAAATCTTTGGAAATCTTAAAAATTACCGAAATTTTTCAATTTATCATTCTCACTTTGAATTTTGAAAGTGATGTTTTGAGTTGGAAGTAGTTTGAAATCCCAACGAGATTTATGTGTATATCCTGTTTGCTAATTGAGGTTGGTTTTGAAAATTATTTCTGGATCTTTGACTATGAAATTCGAAATCTTCGGAAATCTTAAAAATTCCCGAAATTTTTAAACTTGTCATTCTGACTTTAAATTTTGAAAGTGACGTTTTGGGTTGAGAATAGTTTGAAATCCCAACGAGATTTATGTGTATATCCTGTTTGCTAATTGAGGTTGGTTTTGAAAATTATTTCTGGATTCTCGATGATGGAATTCAAAGTCTTTGGAGATTTAAAAAATCCTCGAAATTTCTAAATTTGATTCACACTTTGAATTTTGACAGTGACGTTTTGGGTTGGGAGTAATTTGAAATCCCAACGAGATTTCTGTGCATATTCTGTTTGCTAATTTATTTTTGGATCTTCAGTTATGGAATTCGAAATCTTTAGACATTTAAAAAATTTCCGAAATATTTTAATTTATCATTCTGACTTTGAATTTCGAGAATGATGTTTCGTATTAGAAAAAGTTTGAAATTTCCACAAAATTTCTATATGGATCTTTGATGTTAAGAATTTTCGTTATTCTGTTTGTTAATTAAGGTTGGTTTGAAATTAACTTTTGATTTCTCGATGATGAAATTAAAAATTTTTCCACTTTGAATTTAGAAATTAATATTTTGTTTCGGTGAAAGATTGAAATCTCCACTAAATTTCTCTGCAGATTTTCGATGATGAGAGTCTTCGTATCCAGTTTGATAATTGGCGTATAGATAATCAAATTCGAAACTGGTAGATTTTAAAAACCTGAAAACCTTGATTATGTCTCGGCAAAATTTTTGCATGAATATTTAGTGGCTGTTCAAAAGTATTAATATCTCGACTCTTTCCGGATTTAATCCGCTTCCCTTTTGTTGGCTACAATACCAAATACACTGAAAAGCCTTCCAAAAAATAATATTCATAATATCACTTTACATTTTTCATTCTTGAATTCAAGGAATTTAAAAATACAAGGAATATGCAGAATTTTAAACTTTCTTGGATCTGGACGTTCTAAAACAGCCATGCTTAATTTCTATATGCCAATATTTGTTACATTTAATAATCCATGTTGAAAAATTTTGTAAATTATCAAACAAATATCTAAAAGTATCTGCAAGAAAACTCTTGGCATGAGAAATGATATTTTAGAATTTCATTGAGTAGCCCTCAACTCATTGAGCTTCGTATTTTGAACGAAAAATTTTATTTATATCTAACGATTAGAATTAAATCAAACGATTAGATTCAACTCTCTGAATTAAAATATTGAAACGACGTCATGTACATTATAAGCATCGTTGTATATTAAAAACCATAGTAAGAACACGTGCTCTCCGTCTTTGTACTTGATTTGTTCCCGAATGACCATAAATATCGCCAATATAGGTTATTGATATTTACCAATAACGTTACAGTTGGCAGCCTCTCTATTTCTCAGTTGGATAGAAGGCAGGAATCTATACTCTTCTAAAAAAAACCCCGCTACAAATATCGTCCACGGAGTATAAAGAAGGTCAGCTGAAGATATTTTCGTTAGTCTAAGAAGATTCGAGGATTGCCGCGAATAACAAAGAAGCACGATCCACATTTCTCACTTTCTCTCGTCACGACTCCCTTAATCCCCGAAGATCCACGAACATCCTTTCACCTCTGCCACCACACTTCAATCGCTCTAATGACTCGAAAAGCACGGTCACTGTTTCTCAGGTATCTCTGTCGGAGCACAAAGATACTAATGAGACGTAACACATTATGCACGCACGAACTGGAATTCACAAGAAGCCTTAATGACACCGGAATATAGGTTAATGAAATGCCCGTTTTTAACCAAGCTTCGTGCCACGGACCAACCTATCGCACTTTCTCATAGACTACCCACGGAATCGTGATACACGAGCATAATCACGATCGACTGTTTCCACCACGAATAGGAGTCCATAAATTGCCTGAAAATTGCGCCCCCAGTCGAACAATCATCCCTTTTTTAGCTTTTTAGCATGTTAATCGGTCAGCCCGATCACCTGTCGCAACTGACATTTACCATGCAAATCAAATAACAACTTGGCCGACGAAATTCCGGCATCCGCGAAAATACACCTGTATTTTTCCTACGAGCCCACCAATGAACACGCTGATAATTCCTCGGCCATGCCTGCCTGGAATTTTATACCAGCGAACACCGATCGGGTACAACTTAAACGCATTACATATGCGTGACCAGCGATCGTATTTCATACCTTAATAGTCAAGCATCATTGAGATATTAATGTTGTACGCAGCCATGTACCTCTAATATCGGGTCCAGACCGCCACATAGTCTTACCATCGAGCTGACTGGACAATGCTGGCGCGCGGACCCGGAATAAGACGCCCCAGAGACCGCTAGTGGGCAGAAAATGGCGGCGCGCCGCGTTATGAGTTATGCGTGCGATTGTTGCGCGGTGACAACGGCTCTTTCCCGGCTGTGTAACCTCGCGTTTGCGCGCTGTCGGCATGGAATGGGCGAATTCTAAGCAACGGCTATCGCTTTCCCAATCTCGTAAGCCAATATCGCTGATTCCCCAAGAGCGCTTACGCTTCTCGTGCTCCGCTAGAAACTCGCGGATCCGGCCGACTGGTCGTAGTCTAACGTATTTCCAGGGATATCTAATTACTCCAACGACCTAAGACCGAATGCCTTCACGCACACCACGACAGCCTCGCGTGGAGTTTCCTATTTTCAACGCGATCGTTGCACGACTTGGGTCTACCTGCGGGAACATGGACTACGTGTTTGTAGGTACACGTGTAAGGGGAGGGAGTACAACGGGTTGGGTTTTTCCAGGATATTGTTGCCACGACAGGTGGAGAGGTGTTCGTGCACGTTGTTGCAAGCTTTCGTTACTTCATCGCGAGTTAAGGGTGGTCAGTTTCGTGTAGCAAGACATTTTTGGACGGGTGATTCTTCCGGTAGGAAATTTGAGGTTAGGATGGTTAGGTAAATTGGATTAGATATTTGCATTCTTATTGTAGATTTAATTTATTGGAAATGGAGTAATATTACGAGCATGAAATGAAAATATTAGTGATTAATGAGCTAATAGGCACTGGTTTAAGAATATCATTATAGGTTAGTTTTGACAAATTATTTCTACTCTTCATTAGCATTAATTGAGATTTAGAAGTGATATTAGAAAATGATATTAAAGATTGCACAAAGTTTCCAATGTTTAAAATTTAGTAATTAAAATATTTAGAATTTTAAGCAAAGTGTGCTCAGAATTATTGAATACTTGAAATTGTGGATAGAAATGGACACGAATATTTTTTACGTTTTTTAACAGTTAACACATTAGTATATTTAGATGAAAATATTTAAATGATGAAAATAACTCGCAATAAACTATTTTAAACAAAAAGATTGACACTTTTTAAAGAAATTTTCTCTCTTTCTCTCACTCGTACGAGATTCATAGGTGTAATAGAGCTATAAGGGGCGATGAGACATGAGAATTACCCTTTTTTACAATTATTTATTTTTCTCTCCTCTTTTTTTAATATTTAGTTAGATTGAAGAATATTTAATATTCATATGTACAATTAAAATTATTTATTTATTGTACACACTCCGGATTTAGATTTATATAAACAGGTCCCATAGAATTATAGGAGATATCGAGTCAATGATTTCTTTATAATTCTTTTCAACTGCTTGAATTAGAAAACATTTAATTTAATTACAATTAGAATTGCTCATTTGATGTTATTAATTTTATGGATAGAAATGGACACCAAAATATCTTCTATGTTTTTTAACAGTTGACACGTTAGTATATTTGGATAAAAATATTTAAATAATGAAAACAAGTCGCAATAAATTATTTTAAATAAAAAGATTGACACTTTCTAGAAAATTCTTTCTTTCTTTCTCACTCTTATTAATCCATGTTTACTCTCTGACGATTCTCACGTAACTGTTTAATTCTGGCACATTCTTCTAAATATTTTTTAAACATCTTTCATACTAGACTCCATTCGCACATATTAAATTTATATCATCGCAAATGATTTTCACTTATTCAACCTCATTCGTATTCACGCATATAAAGCCAACACTCACATATACATAATATAATATCACTCAATAAACAATAATAATAATATCTAAACATACTATACACGAATAATAATAATTGAAATACTTAAATATAATCACCCTCCTCTGTCAACAGAAATTAATACTAATTTTTCCAAAGGTAACTCTGTATTTTCTGTGTTCCCAATGTTTAAAATTCAATAATTAGAATATTTTGAATTTCAAGCGAACAGTGTTAAAAATGATTGAATATTTGAAATACTGTCGATCGAACAAGATTAATTTTATCAATCATAAGGGATCTAATTAGAATCGGTAACCTGTCTGGTATCATAATTGGTAATCCCCTTCATCGAATCACCCTCCCTCCCTAAAAAGAAATCGATTACACGAACAAACCATGAAAATTACACGAGAATTGGATAAAATCGAGAACCCGTCATTGACAATCCTCTTTAGCGAATCTTGAAATTACACGGCAGCCTGAAGGCGCGAGCAACTGAAAGAAAACGAATTTGCCAGACGAGAACGAGCCGAATCAAAATTTAATCAAACCTCGACGAAACATAACGAAATCTGCTTATCTAGACATCTGAAGCGAGGAGAAATAATTTGACGCTTGCCATCCATCAATCGCGAGATCTGCTTAAAGCCAGGAACCCGTGATTGGTAATCCCGTGGAGCGAATTTAAAAATTCCACGGCGGCCTTTAAGAAGGCAGCAGCCGGAAAAAACGACGTTCCCCTGGTAAAAAGAAATTCATTATGCGAACGAGCCATCAAAACTGGATCAGTCGTGTAACAGAGATCCTGTTCCCGGAACGATCTTCGCGAGGTTGATCACCGACGAGGATGAGTTGCCGCTGGTATGAAAAGTCGAGGACCAGCACACTCTGCGATCCGTGGAACGAATGTTAAGTCGCAGATGTTATCGTTCCAGATATTTACTGGCCTGCGAGCCATCAGACCGTTCCAGATTAATGGCGCGATCGGTAATGAACGTGGCAGCGAGGGCCACGGCAATCACGGCTTCTTGGTACCACAAATCCCGACTTCCTTGTACCCTCGGGCCCCGCGTCGGTTTATCGTATATGCACGTGTGCATACGCGCGTCCGTACGCATTATTATCAATACGGCCTCGTCGTATATGAAACTTACATGAGCGCGTATTCTTCTGCATGTTTCTTTGATGTCGCCCGGTAAAAGGGTTTTGCTCCGATAGAAAGCTTCCTGGAGTGATCGTATTATTAACGTGAAAGTTGCTGCTCGTTAGTGGCCGCTAGCATAAATATTGATTTAGTTATTAATATTTCTTCGCTAGTTATTGGCATTTGTTTCGTGACGGAGGATATTGGAAATTGAGTTCGAGTTCTAGATAAATTTAGTTTCCGTTCTTTTTAGCTCTGACGACTGAGCATGGGTTTTTTAATAGAATCGCCATGTCGTCGATCATTTTGTCGATGTCGGTGTTAGGTAGAAGTTTGGTTCTTGGAATTTTATACAGTTTCCTGGTGTCTTAAATAAAGGATCTTTAATTTTACAGTGGGATTCAGCTGGAGATTTTGATGTCAGCTCCAGAGCTATGAAATATCCTAAAAGGAAATTGGTTTTTTAAATATCAATTTTTGATTGATGTGGTTGATAGAGGAATTGCTATTGTTTATTGTGTAATCGATTATTTTCATGATGGAGTTGGACGAAAGTTTGATTCTAAGTAGGTTATGAAATTTTGGTGATATCTTAGATAAAGATTGGATTTAGGTTGGATTTTATCTACGAAATTTTCTGTCACAATTTTTGAAGTTGTTTATTCAATAATGAATGTTGTACTCTTTTATCTTAGTTTTCCGTTTGTATTGAATTGAAAATTCTGTTATTAACTCTAGAACTATCAAGTTAATTAAAAATACTTGCACTTTTGTGTCTTATTAAATCAATAATCCCAGAGTTAAAAATGATCGTCAAGCTACTTAATGAATAGATCAAACACAATTGAAAAATTTTACATTAAAAATTATCTTTATCCTTGCACTGTAATGACAATTACAAGTGCCAAACTGAGCATACGACTAAAATTATATTAAACCCATTTTAAAATGCACAAAACTCCTAAAAATCTTCACAAAAACCCCTTTTTTTGTGTCATTAAATCAATGATCCCAGAGTTAAAAATGATCATCAAGTTACTTAATAAATAGATCGAACATAATTAAACATGGAGAAATTTTACATTAAAAATTATTATTATCCTTGCATTACAATGACAATTATAAGTGCCAAACTGAGCATACGATTAAGATTATACTCTACCCATTTCAAAACGAACAAAACTCTAAAGAATTCTCACAAAAATCCCTCCTTAATAATTAATAATTAATAATTAATTAAATTAATAATCCCAGATTTAAAAATGATCGTCAAGCTACTTTACGAATAGATCAAACGCGATTGAAAAATTTTACATTAAAAGTTATCTTTATTCTTGCACTGCAATGACAATTATAAGTGCCAAACTGAATAAAAATAATCCAATTCATCATTCAACTAAAATTATACTCAACCCATTTTAGAATGAACAAAACTCCCAAAAATCTTCACAAAAATCCCTTCACATCGTGTTTTATTAAATCAATGATCACAGAGTTAAAAATGATCATTAAGCTACTTAATGAATAGACCAAATATAACTAAACATTAAGAAATTTTACATTAAAAATTATCTTTATCCTTGCACTGTAATGACAATTATAAGTGTCAAACTAAATAAAAATGATCTACATTCATCATTGAACTAAAATTATACTCAACCCATTTTAGAACGAACAAAACTCCCAAGAATCCTCGCAAAAATCCCTTTACAATTTCGTCACAAACGAAATAAACTACACAGTAACTAACCAAACACAAATACCACCGAAATATACAATCTTATACAATTAAATTACAGTGTAAGAGAATGCAAATGTCAAAAATACCCTATTTACTAAGCCTAATGATCAACAATGATCCTCTCCTATCCAGAATCTGCAGAGACTCGGGACCAGGTCCGACACGCGACTATGGCGTCGAATCGTAGCGAATAAAAGTGCAGAGAGCGCATACCAGATCATAAGGCGGCATAAAATTTTTTCCCCGTGGCATACAGGATCGATTGATTAATAGCGGCAATAAGTACGGTATGGAAGGTTCGAAAAATCCTCATCGAACATACTTACGGAGCGAGGCGGCGTAAAAAGCCGCGTACACGAATGGAGAACCGTGCATCACCGGCTGATGGGAACACCGGCAACATCGAATAATACAAAATTCAGCGACTTATCTGTGTGCTCGTACGGATGGGTCTGCTGCAACGCGGCATTTGTTCCAATCTAGGCGGCCTGGGGTAATAAATATGCCTCTCGGGCTGATATAATGCGAGCGTGGGTTGGTACCACTGGAATCAGTCGTCGCAGCTGCTTGATTTACGCCATATGCCGCGATGCATCACGGGACTATCGTTCTGCTTGCATTTTGCCGACCGAAAATAGGTTCGACTCTCGTAACTCGACGCTGTCTCCTTCCGTTTCGCTCTTTCCATTCTTCCTCTCTCGTTTCCCGCCTCTTCCTCGACGCGGCGCTGCGAGCGATCCATTTCTTCCTAAATCCTTTTCCTCGCTCTTATCCCACCCTCCAGGCAACGTTATCGGGTGCCGTTTGTTTTCGTACCCACAGCACTGCTTTCTCCGTCTCCGCTGCCCTTTCGAGCCAACTTCGCCCCGCCTTTCCTTCCTTTTCTCCGATTTTTAGGTTAGGTACGGGTTAGTTCGTCTTCCTGCAGTTTGTCGGGGTTTCCTAGCATTTCCAACTTTCCACCAGTTATTTTTGGTAATTTATGGATGATCTTTGTCTTGATTCAAGAGAGTAGGTGATCGTTGGAGTGAAGAATGGTATTAGGTTTTGGATAGCGGATCGAGAACGTTTGTGGAACGATAGAGGAACATAAACCGAAATGGCGAATCGAGTTCAGTTTTAGGATCAAGAATTAAATTACTTTTTATTAGTTGGATTATTTGAATCACTTTTCTGGAAATGTTGTCGATTGTGTGATAGGTTATGTTCATATATGAAGTGGATATAGAGAGTGGTAACTTGTTGTAGAATTAAACAGTAATTAGACGAATTTAATTAAATTTTTTAAGAATCTTTGGCGAAGAATTCATGAAGGTTCATTATTTAGGTTGAGGAGAATATATAATGATTAAAAACAGAAGTGATATTAGTCCCTTCTTTAATGATAAATTTTGTAGGTTATGTATAAAATAAGTAGAATTTAATTATTCAAAAGATTGATACGTAATTTATTAACCTATAGAATGGAAAAATATCGTTGATTGTATAGTAACTATATCTTTATTCATCATAAGAAAGAACAGTTATATTTCAACTCTAAAGTAAAACCAAATTATTTAAATTTATTTTTGTAATAAAGTAATATTAATTCAATCTTTCTTCTCCTTCACTAACACTTCAGTTTCTCAATAATATCCATCAGAATTTTACAAAATTCTCGACATAGCACAGAATCTTTTTATCAAAGCAACCAGAAAAATAACAATACAAAATGCCTGATGATTTTTATTTCTGTAATTATCGAAAACGTACAATTGCTTTTGATCTTTACTAAAATAGAAACTAATTTGTTTCCTAACATATCACTTTAATCGTCATTCCCTAAATATACCGATTATATCATCTTCGTGCACCAATCCCTTTCCACGAAATCAAGAATGTTCACCAAAACTCAAAATACTATCTCAAACAAACTTCGTTTCTATAGTTATTGAAAGTGTATAATTATTTTCGATCTCTACTAGAATAGGAACTCATTTATATTCCAACAAACCACTTTAATCCCTATTCTCTAAATACACCTGCTTCATCGTCTTGGTGCACCAATACCTTTCCACGAAATCACGAATATTTCAATAAAACTCAAAATACTTTCCCCAAACATAGTTTCCCTAATTATTGAAAGGGTACAATTACTTTCAATCTCTACTACAATAGTACCTCATTTATATTTCAACCAATCACTTTAATTTCCATTCTCTAATTATACCTGCTTCATCGTCTTGGTACACCAATACCTTTCCACGAAATCACGAATATTTCACCAAAACTCGAAATACTTTTCTCAAATAAACTTCGTTTTCCTAATAATTAAAAGTGTACAATTACTTTCGATTTTTGTCAGAATAGAACCTCATTTATATTTCAACAAAGCACTTTAATTTCCATTTTCTAATTATACCTGCTCCATCGTCTTGGTGCACCAATACCTTTTCACGAAGTCACGAATATTTCACTAAAACTCAAAATTACTTTTCTCAAATAAACTTCGCTACTATAGTTATTAAAAGTGTACAATTATTTTCGATTTTTATTAGAATAGAACCTCATTTATATTCCAATAAATCACTTTAAATTCCATTGCCTAATTACACCTGCTTCATCATCTTGGTGCACCAATACCTTTCCACTAAGTCGCGAATATTTCACCAAAACTCGAAATACTTTTCCCGAAACAAGCAAAACCCCATCCACCCTACCCTCTGAGAAACCTCTCCACCTCTCCTCGAAGAACACCCACCCCGCTCCACTCTCCATCCTCCAGCCTCTCTCCACGCAACCCACGAGGCATCATAATCCCAGAGACATTCCTCTCGGTATATCCGCGGCGTCAAAAACGCGCTTTCCACGAACCAGTTCTCCACGGCGCGAATCGCAAGTCGTGCACACGGACGCGATTCAAGCCGGGGACTTATCGACGAGCTTGGTCCCGTGAGCTGATACTCTGCACCGAAAGAAGAAAAAGGGGAAAAAAGAAAAGGGAAAGAAACGAAGAGGGAGAAGATAAAAAAAGACACACAGCGTACATCCCGTGGCGTGGAGGACGGAATATCGCGTGTCGTTCTACCCCGAGCATTTCAGCATTTTATGGACGCGGTCAGCTTGGAGAAAGAGAGAGAAAGGGAAAGAAAGAGAGAAAGAGAGAAAGGAAGACCTGGCCTGGAGCACGAGGTCGTGGTTGCCGTGCAACAACGTGCACTCTTCTCTCCGTCTGCCATTCCCTTCGTCTTCTTCTTCTTCTTCTTCATCCTCCACCTCTTCTTCTTCTTCTTCTTCTTCTTCTCCCGTTTCTGTGGCCTCTGTCGCTGCTCGGTCTTCGGCGATTCGACCTCCATGGACCGGTTTCGACCCGCGGCTACCGGCGTCAATGAAAAACTCGACTTATGATAACACTATGGGCCTGGACCTCGAATCCAGCCTGCTGCGGACCCTTCTGATTGGAACACCAGGCCCCGCTCGATTCGAGGCTACCGTAATTACTAATTGCCACCGTGGCTTAATTAGCGATTCACGTCGTCGGTTCATCAGCGCTCTCTGACCCTGGCCCGCCACTTTCTTTCTCATCCCGGTCCACAATCGTTTTTCATCGCTGAATCGTGAAAGTCAACCATCGTCTCCTCTCCTCTCGTCTCTCTTCGCGTCTCCCCCGGCCGCAGATCCTCCCCCCAGCAGCGGGGTGCGACGGGGTACCGCGAGGATCCCTCGTGCACTCGCTTCTTCCCGGCTTCTTCAGGATTGCTTCATTAGACCGCTGCACCTGCGCTCTCTTCCCGTCTCTTTCATGATTTCGACTGCCTTGTTATTCGCCCGTGCGAATCTTCTTCTTTTTGGAATAGCTCGTGCTCGGGAAACGTTTATCGAAGGGAGAGGCTTATTCCAGGCTCTCAGCTCGGTTGCTTTTGGGAACCTCGCTTCCAGGGCTGTTCGGCAATTTCGCTTTGACTGCTACTGCCCTGGCATAGTTTCGCAGCTCAGCTGCAGGGGATTGATCTTCAAAAGGGAGATTCGAAGTTTGAGAAGATTCGAGAGTAGATTGATCTTCGAGTGTGTTGCAGATTTTGGTCTGCTTTTGTTTCAGTGTATAGGAATTAGGGTAGTTGGAGGCTGACACGTGAGGGTTACAGTGTAGGATTATAGTGCGAGGATTATGTTGGATCTTAAGTATCGGCGAGGATCAAGTGTTGCAGGGATAAGCAATGTGAGCTGAATATTATACTCGTAAACTTTATAATTGCTATTATAGTGATGATTGTTACACGATGACTACTATACGACGATTGAGCACACGTTAGGCAATCGGTGACTCGTTTTAGACATGATCACGCGTAAATACATATCCATACGCGTATGTTATATTTGAACATGTCTTTGTATGATCACACGATTAGTGTGCTAACTCGGTGACGATCCTAATCAGATTATAATGGTCTAAGGAATCTAATATTTCGTAGTTATATATACTTATGTAGCTTCACGTAATTCATTTTGTAATTTGTAATTCATCTTAGGGTTATTAATTTAGTTGAAATTTGACAGATTGCAGATTTAGCAGTTCTAGGAAATGTGCTATTATAAAGGCAACTATTCGATAGTTTTTGAGATAATTATGATTACAGTTTTATTATCCTTAACTAGAAATTTCTTCCAAATAGTTATTAATAGTTATCAAGTGGTATTGTGGCCTAACGTCAACATCCGAAAATTGCCACCAGCAATAATGTAGACGTTGGAATACTTTGTTGACTGATGATGTATGTTAGAAGTCAATTCTAGAATAATCCATGTATACCACGGTTATGCCTAGGGATCTTTACAATTGACTGTACGGTACTTTGTGCATCTAAAAACAGTGCACTGTAGCCTTGGATTAATCTGTTCAACGATAATTTAGGTGTTATAGAGACTCTAGAATGACAGAGAATATATCCATTGTCCCTCGAGAAATTAGCAATTGACAAATGGGAATTTTAGGATATCGCCATTAGGGCATAACGGCACTTGATAAATATTCGAAATAAATCTGTAATTAAAGCAATAATAATTCTCTAATCATAAATATCTCGAAAACTATCAAGTAGTTGCCTTTATATTGGTACATTTTCTTAAATTGGATGACTAAATTTACAAACCTGCCAAGTTTCAATTAAATCTATGACCCGAAGGACTTGCACTCTCCTTGTGAGTTAATACGTCTAAATTTTTAATATTCCAAATTTATTTACAATTTATTTAAAATTATACGTTTTCATGGACGTAAAATTGATACAAAATAAAAAATAGATTGAGGAAAATCTATTAACTACAGACGGGATCAAACCCCGGGCCACCAGTGTAAGAATTTTTAGATGTCATTAGGCCACAACGACACGTGATAAATATCGATAACTATTCGGAAGAACCCTATAGTTAAAAATAATAAAGATTTAATCATAAATATCTCGAAAACTGTTGAGTAGTTGCCCTTATAATGATTTCTTTTCTTGAATTGGATGAAAAATTAATACAAAATAATAAATAGATGGATAGAAAAGCCATTAATTACGAACGGGATTGAACATAGGACACTAGCTTAGAAATTTTTGGACGTTAGGCCACAATGACACTTGATGACCATCGATAACTACTCGGAAGAAATCTATAGTTAACAATAATAAAGCTTTAATCATAAATATCTCAAAAACAATTGGGATATATTGGTACATTTTCTTGAACTGGCTGACTAAATCCACAAACCTGTCAAGTTTCAATTAAATCAATTGAAGGACTTGCACTCTCCTTGTGAAGGTTTCTCCATTGATATTCCAAAATGAAGTATACGTGGCTTCAACCCACCCCTGCGGAAATTAAGTCTGATCCACACTCACGTAATTCGGTTTACCAAGTCAAACCGAGGAACTCTGAAAATTCTAGCCTATTCCTGCGTAATAAATAAGTAAACCTACCTAGTGTACCACGTGTACTTTCCTCACACATCCATATTCCTCTCGTATGACAAAGATGAATGCAAACTCTAATGCCGTAAGGCTGTAACCTATGAGAAAAAATAGAACCGAGGAAATTCCTCTTTGGCAAACCAGTTAATTCCCAATTAGAACGAACGTCAACGAAATTCCTGGTGTTTCGAGGTGCATGTCCATTGAGAGACACACGATGCATACCATTTCCTGTTCGTGACTGCGGCAGCGAAAGGCGCGAACGAGCGACCAGGGGCGAGGAAAGTTGGGTTCGTTAGCACCGGTCGTGAATCATGCCAAAAACGCGATCGCGATCCGAAACGGGATAAATATCCTCGGTTTGGCCGGATCGACGGAGAGGAATGCGGGCCGGTCGTATGTAGATTACAGAAGGCCCTCCGGAATCGACATACACACGCGGTGCGCATATGTGCGACTGTAGAGAGGGAGCACAGTAGAGATCGGATAATAGCCCTCTATGCGGCGCAGCAGCCAGGCCAGGCCAGCCATCGACAAATGGCCGTGGCCATGCAATAAACAAGCCGCGCAATTAAGAGAGCAGGTTAATTAATGTGGACCAACTAGGAGGAGAAGGGTCTCCGCTGCTTTCTCTCTCTCTCATCCCGATCGCCTGTCCCTCCCTCTTTATTCTCCCGTTCCTCGTCTCCTTCTGTGTTTCCAGTAGGCTTCCTCCTCGTTTCACGACTCTCTCTCTGCCCCCTCGCCACCCCCTTTCTGTCGGCGTAACCACCGGCGTGCACGGTAGTTATCGAGAACCGAACCGACCTTTTTTTGCGGTACCAGGGCGCACACACGGCAGTCAGGACGTCACGGGATTTTCTTCTGTCCCGGCTGACGTGCGGCCAAGAAGAGGAACAGGTGGGAGAGAGGGACGAAGCTCCGCGGCGGAATAGAGAGAGGGTGAGACTGGGCGAAGGGATATTCTGGCTATTCGTGAAATCGGTGAAATCGATTCGACACAGGGACCAAAGGGACTCGTAAATCCTGCTTTACGGGTTCCTACGTCCACCTGTGTCTTCGTGCTCTGGCCATCGTCTTTTCAGAGACCGTGAATGAAGCCAGTCGTGTTTGTGGGTCGACGCTGTGAAATCGACCAATTGATTTTTGGTTAAATTTTGCTTCGTTCTGGGCACAGGTTCGGAACATTCTGCTGGGTATTGGGGTTTAGGTTGCGCATGGTGTTTCGATGATGGGATCGTTGGATTCGGTGAGATTTCAGGTTACAGGGATTTTATATAGTTTGTTATTATAGTTGGGTGATAAGGTCTTTCGATTTTTGTTTTATGGTGATTCATGTATGGAGGTTTTATGGAAGTTTTATGGAGGTTAAGTATGGAGATTTTGGTAGTGCATGATGGTGAGAAAAGATGGGTGTGTTTCGATTATAGAATTGATGGATTGGGTAACACGAGATTTCTATGGTTTTGGATAGTTTGTTATTATAATTGGGATGCTGAGATTTTTGGATTTTTGGATTTGCTGAGGTACAAGGGTGATTGTATGGTGATTCACGGGAATATCTGCAAACCTTCGATTACAACCTTCGAAAGATTCCTGCTTTTTGTACTGGGAATTATTAAATTATATTTTCAATTAATGAAAATACTGTATTGCAAGGAATTATATAAATGTGGTCTATAATTGTTCTGTAATGGTGTCCCCATGGAGGCAGTCGAATAATTCTAATTATTACAACAGTCTGCAAAATGTTCTTCTAGATAAAGCATAAAGAGGGAATTGAAAATTGTGTAAAAAAAGAAAGTTACTAAATAATGATAAAAAATAAGAAACACAGGAAAGAAAGTAAATTTTCATTATGAACCATTAATTATGAACCATCCACGGGTTAAAGTAATTGAATTTCTGAAATTTTTATGTAATTACTATTGCTTAAACAAATTTATATTTTTACAAATGAAAGACTCGTATATTAGTTAATATGAATCTCCAAACGAGCTCAAGATTATTGCAGAAGAATTAATAAATGAAATTGACCAAAATATAATTTCTGTACTTCTAGTAAAACGTACAATAGTAGTCATTTTCATTGATTCGAAAGAAGTTTCATTAAATAATATATCTATAATTAATAATCTCAATTAAGACCATCTCAAATTAGAAACATCGTTACGTACAACAAAAATGGCACCATCTACTCTAAAGGTCCTATACTATTATACTTATCGTCCAATTAGAACAAGATTGTACTGAAGAATAGACTAGAAAAAGGTATGATTGGGGAAAGGTCCAATCTCAAATAATTTTTCCAATTTTTTGAGAAAACTCCTCAATTATATTTCTATTGATAATAGCACAAGGAATTTCCAATTTTTCCAGGAAACCCCTCAGTTATATTTCCACTCATAAAGGCACAAGGAATTCCCAATTTGTTTTTCGGAAAATTCCCAATTTGTTTTTCGGAAAATTCCTCAATTATATTTTCATTGATAAAGGGACGAGGAATTCCCAATTTTCTTTAAAAAGCTCGTCAATTATATTTCCATTGATAAAAGGACGTTGTTTTTCGGAAAATTCCCAATTTGTTTTTCGGAAAATTCCTCAATTATATTTTCATTGATAAAAGGACGTGGAACTCCCGAGTGACCTCACACGTCAAACCTCGCACCAAATTACGAGTTCCTCGAAAGAAAAATCGTGAAATCTGAAAAACGACACAACGGACCCCATAATTGGCACAGGATTATCGAGCCAGGTCTGATAGAACGCTAGTTATCAGATAACACGCGTACTTGCAACCCCCTAAATCTTCTTGCCATTATCCCTAATTATTACCATCGACCGATCTCTGCTGCGATTAATGGTTATATTAAACATGAAAATCCTACATCCTCTGAAACACTGTTGCAAATCGGATCGTCAACGTGCAACTCTTAATGGTAACATGTAACGTTCGACCAGGGGTATATGTTGCAACGATAATCCCATTCGTAAACGCAAAGGAAATTGCGCGTGAAGCTTGTCGGCTGTACGTGCTCATGACTGTATTAGATATCGATTATGAGAGAACGTATCGAGGATACGTATGCCAGCGATCATGATAATTATCGGGCATTTTCCGTGGGCATTCAGCCGTGTTCACTGACATTTTGACGTTAACGCGGGAATTGAAAAACAGAAATCGGACACGCTCGGTTCGCTCTGCTCAGGCTTGTTCAGGCAGGTGTTAATGAAATCCTCGGGATTGTGTCCAGACAATGTTTCCATTGTCCGATGCAGATGTTTGTTTCCTGCTCAATCTTGTTTCGTTATTGATTTGTGCAGTAGCAGTGATTTGGAATTTTTCAAGTTTGGCATGTGGAATTATGGCAGTCTTATTTGGATTATTGCAAATTTAATTTAGAATGCTGCAAGTTTTATTTGGAATTTTTCAAGTTTAATTTGGAATTTTGCAAGTTTTATTTTGAATCTTGAAATTTTTATTTGGAATTTTTCAAGTTTGGTATGTGGAATTATGGCAGTCTTATTTGGATTATTGCAAATTTAATTTAGAATGCTGCAAGTTTTATTTGGAATTTTTCAAGTTTAATTTGGAATTTTGCAAGTTTTATTTTGAATCTTGAAATTTTTATTTGGAATTTTTCAAGTTTGACATGTGGAATTATGGCAGTCTTATTTGGATTATTGGAAATTTAATTTAGAATGCTGCAAGTTTTATTTGGAATTTTTCAAGTTTAATTTAGAATTTTGCAAGCTTTATTTTGAATTTTGAAATTTTTATTTGGAATTTTTCAAGTTTGGCATTTGGAATTATGGCATTTCATTTGGATTATTGGAAATTTAATTTAGAATGCTGCAAGTTTTATTTGGAATTTTTCAAGTTTTATTTGGAATTTTTTAATTTTTATTTGGAATATTGTATTGTAGAAGATTTACTTGGAATGTTGGAAGTTTAATTTAGAATCTGTCGAAGTTTTATTTGAAATGTTTGAGTTTAATTTAGAATTTTAAAAGCTTTGTTTGGAATATTAGAAGTTTTATTTGGAATTTTGAAATATTTATTTGGAATTTTCCAAATTTTATTTGGAATAGTAAAAATTTTATTTGGAATATTGTATTGTAGAAGATTTACTTGGAATATTGGAAGTTTAATATAGAATCTGTCGAAGTTTTATCAGAAATGTTCGAGTTTAATTTAGAATTTTATAAGTTTCATTTAGAATTTTAAAAGCTTCGTTTGGAATATTGAAAGTTTCATTTGGAATGTTGTAAGTTTAATTTAGAATTTTTAACAGTAAAGTAGAATTTCCGTATGAAGAGAGAGAATCATTCCAGGAGTTTTAATTAAAGACTAAATTGTTAATTACCTGTGAAGGTACATGCTCTGTTCGCTTTGCTCCAGCTGAGACAATGCTTCAACCTTCTGACAGAAATATTTGTTTGCGTCAAATTTTATTCATTTACTTGAAATTTTTGATAATGGAATTTTTGGTCTGAGATCTGAAAACAAAGAATCTTCAATAATTTCACGAATTCTCATTTTTTTTCACATTGTCGATTAGTCAATTAATCAATCAAAACTACACTATGCTCCGATCTCAGAATTAACGAAATCTCGTGATTGTTATCCAATTTTCTCAAAGAAATATTCGTTCACTTGGAATCGTTATTGGTAAACAAATTTACGATTGAAAATTCAGATGGAAATTTTGATTTGAAATTATTAATAGAGAAGATTCGAGATACGAGGAAGAAGAATTTTAATTAACGATTTAATTTTGTTTCGCTGTTAAGGTGATCAGGACATATATTTCTCAACTGATAAACGGTAATTGGTTTCTAAAACATGTACTTTTCACAGTCGAATGAGATATTGATGAATATAGCAGATAACAGGTTGCAAATTGTAATGAGCTATTACAGCTATTACTTGCAATTCTAATTGACGCAGATTCGATCAGATAACCGCTCAGATAAAAATCTTGTTTGAATAATATCGATTTTGTTCATGTTGGTTTTGATAGAAAAATCTGAAGTGTACTTTGAAATAGCGGAATTGAAAATTAGATTAAAAATTGGAATTTAAAAGAAGGGTATTAAATTACATTTGTATTAAAAAGAAGAGAACAAATCTGAAGCTTGGAAACTAGCCAGAGATTTATTAAAAGAACTTCATTTATCAACTGTAAATGGTACAGTAATAATAATAATTTCTTTTTCATTAGTATTAATCGAAGTAATGCGAAATGATATGATTTAAAATATTTTGCTTTTTTGAAATAAAAGGCAGCTGCTTTCGGTAAAATTAATGTCATCCTTCGTTTAGATAAGTATGTAATTAGATATACCGATTTATCTTCATTATACCTTGTCTAATTATTATCATTTGTGTATACTGTATCTATCATGTTCAATTATTATCATCTGTGTCGGTATATTGATACATTCTAGTATCGATACATACGTAGAAGCTAACATAAGTGTATTTACGTCATTTATGATCCTCTTTCTGCTAGCTACTGACGCGAATTCACGTCACTCCAAATCCTATTTTTACTCTGTACTGATTTCACTTCGGAAATAAATTTTTCATAAGTTTGATATTCCAAACGAAATTTTATCATTTTTAGCTCTGTCTTAACTCGTTCCTATCAGAGAGTTCGCATTTCGATTTTTCTTATCACGAGGTAACGTAGGTACGAGTTTTTAAATTCGTCAGAATTTGGTCTTAAAATAAATTAAAATGAAAACGCTCTAAAGACTTTCAACTTTTGTTCAAAAAATATATATATAT
>NW_016908540.1:1637900-1652730 GCF_001483705.2 Eufriesea mexicana | reverse complement strand
AAAATGAAATTATTTAATATATATATAATTATTAAAAAGGTATTAAAAAGTGGATGATGTAAAATAAAATTATTAAAATGATTTGTAACAGGCCTCTGTCACTAGGTCAATTTTATGTATATATTAAAGATTTTTCACTCAAATTTTCAATTGTATTTACATTTTCGACTAATATCGTGATGAGCTAATATTTCTGCATAACTGAAGGGATCAGAACCTATTGGATTACTATAGCCATTTCAATTTGCATAGATTTTTGACTAAAATTTTCAATTGTATTTACATTTTCGACCAATATCGTAGTGAGCTAATATTTTTACATAAATGAAATATTGGATTGTCTATTTATATTTAAAAAGAAAATGAAATTAGCAATATTCATTATGAATGATTCATTATGGAAAGCAAAAATAATTACGGATAATAAATTGCGTTTATATCGGTATTAAAGTTAAAATCGAAATTATCATGGCGAATGGACGATTAACAAATAATAGCGTAATTTTAACAGAAGAGTAATTCACCACACGCAGGAAATAAAAATGCAAGAAAATTGATCGCGGAACTATGGACTTTCGAACGGAACGCCGTCTCATTAGACGAACGATTCCACCAAGAAGGAATGAAAGTAAACGAACATTTCCTCCTCAGACCACATCCTAGATTTCACGCAGTTCCGCCCATTGTCGGCCTCAAATACGATTTCTACGTTTATGGAAAAGTCGGCTCGCGGACAGGCAACCGATTTGGCGTTCGCGGAAGAGAACCGCGGGATCCAATGAGGAAATGGCGGAGAGCGTGTTGCGGAGCGTACGATCCTCTTCAAGGCCGTGTTAGACCTTCACCTCTTGACACGAGAGCGTATTCGAAGGCTCGACTGGATGTAGCCTGGAATACCATGGAGCTTATGAACCGTACACACCCGGGTACTTAAGACATACTTGACCCTAGCGAACGCTATTCAAGCACCCACACATGCTCATTGCGATTACTGTTCTGCTCCATTTTACGCTCTTTGCCTCCTCCAGTCTATCTTTATGGCTTTTCATTTGCTTCATTCAAACCGACTTGGAATAGTCCCAAGAAAGCTTTTCGCTGTTTCTGATCCGCTTCGAATATTTTCTTCCTTTTCTATGATGTCATAATTCGTAGGTTCTTCGCTTGATAATTAATTTGGAACATAGTTTGAGATGGGGATGTAATGAGGAATATGGGAATAGGTATTTCCGTGTGTCTGATAGGAAAATTTGCTTCTTTCGTTTGGTTTGTTAGATGGTCCTCGAAAATAATGTTATTTATTAGAGATAAGGTTATTATAAAAATACTTTAGAATTTGTTATGAATATATGTAAATTTTGTATTAATTTAATATGTTATCAGTTGTATTATTAGTAATCAGTAAAATATTTTATGATATTTTATGAGATTAATATAAAGATAGTTAATCTTATGATTTCTACAACCTTTTAAAAATTTTCCATTAATTGAATATATTAATAAATTACGAGTCATAAAATTTTGAGAAAATTATTATTATGCTGTTATTTATTAGAGATAAGATTACTACAAAAAATATACTTCAGAATTTTTTATGAATATATGTAAATTTTATATTAATTCTAATAAAATATTTTTCGATATTTTATAAGATTAATATAAAAATTGCTGGTTACCTTTTATGACCCTTTAAAAATTTTGCATTAATTGAATATATTAATAATTACGATTTATATGATTAATAGATATTCCTATATATTAATCGAATAAATTACGAGTCATCAAATTTTGCCATTTTGTATAGAATACTTCGCAACATTCTGTCAAATTATTTTAAACATATCTGTCAATTTTCCAGGGATTTCCAACAATTTTACATTAATAAATAATTATTTGCAAAATATTGTTATGAGATACCATATATTTTGGAAAATTGTTATAAAAATGCTTGACAATTTTCTACCACTTTTAAATATCTTGCCTTACTTGCATATGCTGTGTACTGACTAATTACTGATTACAAAATGTGCAAAAAAGGAGTACAAACGGTATCGGAGTTAATAGGGTTTACTCGGAGAGATTAATTAATAGAAAACATTGTGACGTTCTAATGATAGGTTCCACAAGTTATGCAAAGACCTTTCAAGAAGTAATTTGAATTAGTAATTCGCGATGACTTAATGATTCAGGGAATTGTATTATAATTCCTCTTGAATTGTCCGGTGTGGAATGAAGACAAGTCTATGTATGTATAATTTTATTGTTCATTGCTTTTAAGGATCTTACGTTTCCTTGAAGTTTAGTTCGTGGAAATCGAGTCGTTATCATGGATCTAATAACGATCGACAATCTGGGAAATGATTTGTAATTATAGTGTAAAACATATGGAAATTTTTATTTTTACTACTTCTACGTAACTGATGGTTTACACTCTTATTCATAGTAACTACTATCAAGAATACAGTAAAATATTAAATTTTTAATATAAAAATAGGAAATACTTTAATCAAATTTTCCCATATACCAATTTTCATTCTTTACATTTTTATATTTTAATATCCGAATTAAAAATTGTCATATTATAAAATAAAATTAATTTAAAATCTATAATATAATTTTTGGAAATTTTTAATACTTGAAAATTATATCTATATATTTATATTCTCAATATTTGAAATATTCCAAAATTTATATTATTTAAGAACTATATTTAAATATAAATATTTCGAATGCTATTAATTAAAAATTTTCAGTATCTAAAAATTACATTTCAATATCGTATTGCTAATATTTAAAAATTTTTCATTTCCAGAAATTGTTATCGAAATATTTCTAATCTTAGTATATAAAAATTGGTATTCCTCTTGTTTTCACGTTAGAAATAAATGATCACGATTCCGAAATCAGTTCTTGCCAATCTCCTTTATCGTAGCGCTCGGAATTTTTTCGTGTAACCAGATATATTAGCAGAATTTATTTTCTTATGTTCGATCATTCGTGAACTTAGTCAGAAACTTATTTTTGAACGAACTCCAAGTGACCAACGTGGTGCTCCTAGATTGTCATCTACATAGGCACGAATCGTACACGGTACTGCGTAACTTCGTTAATCAGATAAGAATCAACGCTTTCTCTGCGACACAATCGTTGACAGGAATTTCAAGTAGACACTGAGAAATAACGCTTACCATTGCTGAACATTCGTAGCAAATGTCAGAATGGGAATACGTTGTGTCGCAATTTAACTGCAATTAATACATCCACGACTAAGAGAACCAATGTTACGACTCAACGTCCACTGACGAGTATCAATCTTCTCGACTCAACGATCTCGTAATGAAAAAGATCTCTATCGCCCTGCTATTTTCCATAAAATAAACATTTACAATTTGTTGGAATACCACACCGTTTCTTCGAAGTGTAACATTCGAAACTCATTTCAATGCCTACTTCTTTTCCTGAATATATTACGTACAATAATTTTATTTATCTTCCTTTTTTAAAGATTTAAAGTCACTTAATACGTGCATTTAATAAATAAATTAATAATAAAGGAATTAATAATAAAAGGTCAATTAATAAATTAATGAATAGATTTTAATACATATTTGTCACTCGTTCCCATAATAGAGATCTTAATTATACTATTATTTTCGACTAAAATTTATAATTTGTTATTAAAATGGATGTTCAATATACTAAAATTTTTCATGGAACATTATATTATTATTTTGCATAAAATTTATAATTTATTTTAAAGTAACAGGAATTTTATCAAAACACTAAAACTCATTTTGATACTCCTCACTATTTAAATATCTCACAATCTCCTACCTCTTCTCCACTTTCTTAATTTTCTCCATAAATCATCCCATTATAGTTGCGTTGAAATCATCCAAGAATCGATTTTAATGATCTAACTATTCATACTAATAAAAGGAAATCTCCAATGCACTACAATTTCCCATAAAAAAAATATTCTGACAAATTACTATTATGTATCTACTTTCACAATATTATTTCCCATAAAGGAATACTAAAATTTGTAATTAATCCTAAAATAACGAAAATATTATCAAAGCATTAAAACCCATTTTGATAATCCTCATTATTTAAATACCTCATAATCTCATACCTCCCCTCCACTTTCTTAGCTTTTTCCATAAATCATCTCGCTACAGTAGCGATGAAATCATTCAAGAATTGACTTTAATAACCCAACTATTCACATCTGTAATAGGAAATTTCTAATGCACTACAATTTCCCATAAAAAAATATTCGAACAAAATACCATTATGTGATTACTTTCACACTATTATTTCCCATAAAGGAAATACTAAAATTTATAATTAATCCTAAAATAACGAAAATATTATCGAGACATTAAAACCCATTTTGATAACCTCACTATTTAAATGCCTCAGAATATTCTACCTCCCCTCCACCTTCTAAGCTTTTTCCATAAATCATCTCGCTACAGTAGTGATGAAATCATTCAAGAATTAATTTTCATGATCCAACTATTCATACTAATAAACGGAAATGTCCAATTCACTACAATTTCCCATAAAAAAAATAGTCTAGCAAAATACTATTATGTACTTTCGCACTATTATTTCTCATAAAGTAATACTACAATTTATAATCTCAAAATAACAAAAATATTATAAAAGACACCCTTAATACACCCGAACAAATCCATTTCCATAATCCTCGCTACATCTCTCATCATCCCTCAACTTTCTCAACTTTTCCCATAAATCATCCCGCTATAATATCGTTGAAATCATTCAAGAATTGATTTTAATGATCTAACTATTCACATCTATAATAGGAAATTTCCAATGCACTACAATTTCCCATAAAAAAATATTCGAACAAAATACCATTATGTAACTACTTTTGCACTATTATTTCCCATAAATGAATATTAAAATTTATAACCGACCCGAAAATAACAAAAATATTATAAAAGACACCCTTAATACACCCGAACAAATCCATTTCCATAATCCTCGCTACACCGCCCACCTCTTTATTTCCCATAAATGAATATTAAAATTTATAACCGACCCGAAAATAACAAAAATATTATAAAAAACACCCTTAATACACCCGAACAAATCCATTTCCATAATCCTCGCTACACCGCCCACCTTCCCTCGACTTTCTCAACTTTTCCCCATAAATCAACCCGCCATAATTGCATTGAAATCACTCACGAATCGATTTCAACGAGCCAGTCATTCATCCCCATAATTCACGATTCCTAGTCAGCCTGTATCGAGCGCATAACCAACCATGAAAACGCGGCCGGAGTGACGAATGTGCCAAGCGCATGGGGCACGCGTGCACATGGGACAAAAGCGAATTCGCGAATGCGCTGCCAACAGCGCTAATCGTCTGGGACCACCTACCAGCTCGTGATTTCGTAATCAATGCTCGCGGCACGAGGATCGCGGCACGGTCTGTGTCATTATCTTCGGCGTTCGAGTTTCAATTAGCTCGCCAACGCGGCCTGCGAGCCCGGCCTCGAACCGCAAGAATTCGAACGGGGTATCGCTGATTAATGTCCGAGCGAACTTCCATCCAGCCGATCTCGTTTTTCCAGGAAATAATTTTCGGAATAATTCCCCAATAATTTCGAGATAATTCGATCACGGTTCACCGAGGCTTTCCGGAAGATTAAGTAATGAGAGATGCTTTGGGGTGTGTGGTTTATTAAATGCAGCACCGGTTCGTATCTTCCGGGCTAATGTCGGGTCTGCCTGAGTGCTTTGATTGCTTTTATTAATTGATTTCGACGATTTTCGAAATCGAGCGAATTTTCTGCGAGATAACAGCTAGGGTTTGATGAGTTTCTTTTGGTACCTGCGGACGAAGAGGATTGGATTTCTTGGAAAAAGGGTTTGAGGTTATGTTGAGAAGTTGGGGTTGTTTTGAGGTGGAATTTTAATTATCGAGGTGTGAGGGTTGAACGTGGATGTCCTGCGGACGAAGAGGATTGGATTTCTTGGAAAAAGGGTTTGAGGTTATGTTGAGAAGTTGGGGGTTGTTTTGAGGTGGAATTTTAATTATCGAGGTGTGAGGGTTGAACGTGGATATCGAATTATATTCTTGGTATTTATTCTAATTGTTTGTATCTTTTTCTTTTTTTTTTTTTGTTGGATTGGAGAGATAAAGGTTGATTGGTAGATTTATGTGCACTCTGTGATCAGTCATTAGGATAAGTGGTGTGGGTGAGATAAATAATATACGAGTATACGTAAGATAGAATTTATTAAAACTCATTAAAATAACTAGTTGAATTAATGTGGAGTTAATAGAAATACAGATTACGTAACATGGTTGAATTTGACATGCTTTTAGATAGCATGCTTTGATAACTAGTTTTACTCTGATCGGAAAATTTGAATGATGTAATACTGTGATGCAATCGTACTTCAACTTCAATACACTGAAATTATGGAATTAACTTCTATTAAAGATTCCTATTCAAAGTCAAGCTTTAACACAAGTTGTCAAAAAGTCAGAAATAAAAATTAACAGAAAAGTCTATTATCAAAAGATCCTTTACGAAACCTCTTTTCATGAATCAAAATTATAAAATTAATTACTATTAAAAATTCCTGAAGAATCTTTCATCAGAAGATTCATTACTCAAACTTCCTGCATGTGCCAAAGTTATAAAATTAATTGCTATTAAAAATGCCCAGTACCAAATTTTAACATAAATGTTAAGATATTTAGGAAGAAAAAGAAAAAGAAAAATCGTTCATAAAAAGATCCATTAAATAACCTTTTTCCATGCATCGAAATTACAAAATTAACTCCTATTAAAAATTTCTAAAATCAAACTTTAACATAAATCTTATAAAATTAAAAAGAAAAAGAAAAAGCTTTCTTCAGAAAATTCATTACTCAAACTTCCTGCATGTGCTAAAATTATAAAATTAATTACTATTAAAAATTCCTAGTACCAAATTTTAACATAAACGTTAAGATATTTAGGAAGAAAAAGAAAAAGAATAAATCGTTTATCAAAAGATCCATTAAACAACCTTTTTCCATGCATAAAAATTACAAAATTAACTCCCATTAAAAATTTCTAAAGTCAAATTTTGACATAAATCTTAAAAAACTTAAAAGAGAAAAGAAAAGAGAACGAACAGAATCAAAAGTAATAAATAAAAGAATGTTATGTAAGAAATATTTCTCACCCACCGTTCTTTCAATTCCATTCATCGAACGGCAACTAAAAATTCTCTGCCAGGAATGTACAACCTCGGCAACCTCGTTATTCCTCACGATTCTCACACCTTTTTTCAACCTTCCCGCATTAACCTTCCGACTTATCCCATTCACATCCCCACCTATCCACGTTCACATGGGTGCCAAAGGGTGCTACTGCACTCTAACCTCGCGCGTTCATATCTCCAGTTGCGCCACTTTTTCCCCCCGATTAGTCACAAGCTATTTTCTTCATCAATGCTGAAAGGTTACGTGCGCTTGCTTGTGAGAACCGAGATGCATAATGATGGTGATCGATTGCCATGCCACATAATCAGTTGGCATTGCAGCGCAAGGAACGCGTTCCCCGTGAATGTCAAGAACCGATTCTTGGAATTCCAGTTTAATGGCGCGCGCCTGTGTATGCGCGCGCACTCGCGCATGCGCCGCGCGGCAACCGACGCGACGCGGAGGAAATCTGATCATTAAGCTTTTCTCGTTTGGACATTGTTTATCGTCACGACTCTTGCACGGTCTCGTTATTTCCATGCTGTTACAGCGTTCGACCAAGTGGATCAAACGCGTTGACAAACCACTGATATATCGTGATAATTCGTCGTTGGTATTTTATAGCAGATCGAAGAGGGATTTATCTTCGCTATCTTTCGCCATAGACCGATTTCGTCCGATTACGTAGTTTGATAATTGATCTAGAACTTTTTCATCTGCCCAGCGGGTAAACGTTGATTCGATGTAAGATTAGGTTACTAGATTCGACGTACTATCGTGTCGGAGATAATGATAGGGTGATACGTAATTAATCCCGATCCGGAGATAGTGGGTAGCATTCTTTGAAGCTATTCGCAGTTTCGTTTGAGAAAGTATGGAAGAAGTTATTCCTGGTTTTAAGAGAATTCTAGATTTCTCGATAAACGAATAATGTAATATATATTTAGGCTTTTTAGTGTAATTGTTAAATTTTTTTATCTGTATTTTGATCGTAATGTATATATATATTTTTGGGGGATAGAGATGATTTTCGTTGATTTTTTGGATTTCGAATTGTTGCAGTAAAATTGCAGATTATGTTTAGAAAATAATTCAAAAGGAAAATTGTTCACTTTATTAGAAATATATTATTTTGTTATTAAAACTTTGACGATTTGTCACACGATAATAGATTCATGTCAATTTTGACAGTTTATATAACGCAACGGATGCATCATAATACGAATATCTGGTTCAGGTAAACCCAAAAAGAAGGTAATATCACGTTTACTACCTAAAAAGAAAAAATACAGTAGATAAGGACTATATTTTATACACTATGTAATTAATCTGTAAAATTTGTTACATTCATATGTAACCCACCGATAATATCAATCAGCAATAGAGGTTATGTAAGAGGATCTTAGAAATTCGGCGTCCATTTTGTAAATTAATTTACAAAATCGAAAACAGAAGTTTTTTTGTATGTAAAGTATTAATTGTCAATTAAGTGTTTTGGCACTGATGCTTTAAAATACCGAAAAAGTGAGGTTAATCGTTTAACCTTTAGTGAAAGGCTGAGCTAAGAAGCAGTTTCAATATGGCCGTCGACTAAGCACGGCTATTCGATTTTTGGCTAAAAATTCGCGTACGTTCACGGTACAATGAACAGATTCATTATCATGCAAAAGAAAACAAATGTACTAAGACGGTACATTCAATCGTTATAAATCATAATGTTATAGGTATACATTGGATGCTCATGAAACATTAGTATCCGCGCCTAACCTAATAACCCAAACATAACCTCTAAAGCGCTCGCTAATTATTGATAGATGGCGTTTGCATCTACGCTTAGAAACAATTAATCCCGTTACTTTTCAGACATATTCTATATAACTGTACTCCTGCATTTCATTACTAGACCTTTGAACCGGCATCGAGTAACCTATTTGCAGCAATTATTGCTTCCTGGTTTCCAGACCAAAGTAAAAAGATCACGACCAATTATTCTCACTTTTTCCCCATGCATAGGATTAAATTATTGCACAGAGATAACGAGACTAATTATTAATCTTATAAATTCCTCATACCAAAACGTACCATCCATGTGTCTACGTCGAAATTGTTCAAATCAGAATTGCAGAACCTGAAGCGACTTTCACGGACGAACGAAATAATCAACCCAATTTCACTTTGCCTACGAACAAGTCCACAATTAAACAAGCTCCGTTCCAATTGCACAGTCTACACCCATTTTTCCTCCGAACCAATTACTCTTACCTCCTGTACATACTCTCGCGTTTCCTCATTGTTACACCACGACGTCGTTCTTTGCTCGAAATGATTGCCCTATCAATCAGTCCGTTGATTGGCTATTACCAGCTACCGCGAGATTCGATCGGAACTTTGTTCGACCACGTGATACTGCTAGTTCGAGTCGCGAAACAAGAGAAGCGTGGCGCTGTGCCGCGAAGGCAAGGTCGTCGTCGAAGAATAAAGGCAATTAGGGTCTATTCAGTGTGGAGTTGCGGATCCTTGGACGCAATCCCGTCGCGAATTTATCGCGGTGGGTGCACCACTGAGAAGAGAGTTTCCTTACCAACCGAGTATTTTTCGTCATCGCGTTTACGTAACCGACACGCTTCTTGCATTTGACACAGCGCGCTGCCGGGAATTAGTGAACCGTGGAAACCGCCTGTTCTCTTTGCATGATACCACAAGCAAGCGTTCCGACGAGAGAAAAAGGTGGAATTTCTGGAGGTAATCGTTCTTCTGCACAGCCACATCGTTATCGAAGAATCTGGCTGCCATTTTAGGGTTGCAGCGCCTAGACAATGTCTTCCTTTGAGGTTAGATGCGGTGCAGATGGCGCTGCAGTCGCGGTAATTAAGTTTTGGGCGTTGTTGAGGTTATGAATATAATTTTACTTTCGGATAGAATCTTTTGGCAAATGTTGAAGTATGATTGGTTATTATATAGCAGAAATTATTTGAATATTGGAGAGTTAATTTGAGTTATTGACTAAGTGGCGCTGCAGTCGCAGTAATTACGTTTTGGGCGTTGTTGAGGTTATGGATATCATTTTACTTTCGAATAGAATTGTTTTTGTAAATATTGAAGTATGGTTGGTTATTATATAGCACAAATTATTTGAATATTCGAGAGTTAATTTGAATTATTGACTAAAAGATATCCAGTATATTATATCGAATTAACACTAGGTTTATGGGGACACGTCATTTTGACGTATTTCAAATTTCACGAAGAAAATTACAGAAATTTTTATTTACATTTAAATAAAAATAATCTTTACGAATATTATAAATTTTATATAAATATGCATCTCATAATTTTATTTATAAGTTAATAGTGTTCGTTGATGTTTAAATAGGTATATAAAAAATGTCCGCAAATCTTGTGTTACTAAGATAGGATGGAATTATAATTTACTGTAAGAAATAGGAATAAAAATTATTCGAAGAGGTTAGGAAGAAAAGAAATAGAAACTCTAGTAATGAGACATGTTAGGACAGTATTAGAAAATTGTATTTATGTGGAAAACAATCAGCTAACAAATATTTAAACGAGAAATTATAGCTTTCCGAATGTTGCAGTCACTTATGTACCAATACCTGTTTGTAAGGCGCAATTTATTGTGGAGGGGGTAACGCGGAATTCCGGCAGTCGCAAATTAACACCAAACCTAATCACACGGTGATACGTGTATCTCTTATGAATACTATATCAATATACACGTTACGTAACTCATCGTAGTTTCGTATCGTATAACCATTCTCTTAACCCTTTCGCCTCGGAGAACGTGTATGTGTTTACGTCCACGAATACCGAATACCTGATCACTTGCCATAGTACAGAATGATCCTTATTTTAGAACATATACATCACGGCGTAATTAAATATGACTATGAAGTATAATTTAAATATTCGTATTTATATCATTTATTGGAAGCTTTTGGTAATCATATACATTAGGATTCAGGTCAAGTCGATGATTTTTTATTTATTAAGGTACCTTTCATTGATTTTGACGATTTATTAAATTTTGTAGAAATCTAGCTTTACATCCACTTTTCTTTAGTTTACAAGATATTTGCAAAAACTTTCGCAATTATTACTATTATTACTCTTATTCTTTATTTATATCTTAGAAATTGATAAATACCTGCAATTAAAATTTTATTTTTTACATTTATCCTCCCCACTATTCCTCACAAATATCGTGTCAATTACAATTTATAGTTCATTCTTTTAATAATATCTTGAAAATGAAAAATAAAATTTTATATGTAGAATATATCTCTCTCTTCTTCATCCCCTATTCTCATAATTTGGCACCTGTCATTAAAATGTCCATAAAACATTTATTCCAAACGCAAATAGTGCCACCTCCAATTTCACAAAAACGAAGAGACTCGTAATTACTCAAAAATCCTCGACCTGTCGCAATCTAGCTTATAGCCAATCTAAGAAAACTCATAAAATTTTATATGTAGGATATATTTCCCCTTCTTCATCCCCTATTCTCATAATTAGGCATCTGTCATATAAATGCAAAGAGTTCCACTTCCAATTCCACAAAAACGAAGACACTCGTAATTATTCAAAAACCCTCGACCTATTGCACATAGCCAACCTAAGAAAACTCATAGAATTTTATATTTAAAATATATTCCCCCTGCTTCATCCCCTATTCTCATAACTAGGCATCCATCGCACAAGCATCCACGAAACATTTCACAAAGGCGAAGAGACACCCAATTACCCAAAGATCCTCGACCTATCGCACATAGCCAATCTAAGAAAACTCATGGAATTTTATATTTAAAATATATTCCCCCTGCTTCATCCCCTATTCTCATAACTAGGCATCCATCGCACAAGCATCCACGAAACATTTCACAAAGGCGAAGAGACACCCAATTACCCAAAGATCCTCGACCTATCGCACATAGCCAATCTAAGAAAACTCATGGAATTTTATATTTAAAATATATTCCCCCTGCTTCATCCCCTATTCTCATAACTAGGCATCCATCGCACAAACATCCACGAAACATTTCACAAAGGCGAAGAGACACCCAATTACCCAAAGATCCTCGACCTATCGCACATAGCCAATCTAAGAAAACTCATGGAATTTTATATTTAAAATATATTCCCCCTGCTTCATCCCCTATTCTTATAACTAGGCATCCATCGCACAAACATCCACGAAACATTTCACAAAGGCGAAGAGACACCCAATTACCCAAAGATCCTCGACCTATCGCACATAGCCAATCTAAGAAAACTCATGGAATTTTATATTTAAAATATATTCCCCCTGCTTCATCCCCTATTCTCATAACTAGGCATCCATCGCACAAGCATCCACGAAACATTTCACAAAGGCGAAGAGACACCCAATTACCCAAAGATCCTCGACCTATCGCACATAGCCAATCTAAGAAAACTCATGGAATTTTATATTTAAAATATATTCCCCCTGCTTCATCCCCTATTCTCATAACTAGGCATCCATCGCACAAACATCCACGAAACATTTCACAAAGGCGAAGAGACATCCAATTACCCAAAGATCCTCAACCTATTTCCAAACAAGCTCCACAAATCGAATCTGATCAAACCTTATCCAAATACACTTTGCAATGGTAAATCTAAATAAATCTAAATAAGGTATACTCTGATTAAAAGAGATTGGAAAGCGGAGGCTTGGCTCGGCCCTCGTGGAAGAGAAAGGGCGGAATTCAATTTGCCAGTACGTCGGCCATGACCCGGATTTAGCAGGTGCACTTCCTGAAGATTGTTCCGGTCGATAAGTGTCGATGGTTGACCATTCCGGCGTTCACGGGTCCGGTTACCATCTCGAAAAGCAGGCAGGCCGTGCAACATTGTAGAAAGCGGCCGGTGAAAGCGTGGCAAAATTTGATACATCATTTAAAGCCCCGCCTCGTAGACGGTGATTTACTCGGATATGTATTAAAATTCATCGGAATACCGGCGCGTGTGTGCATCTGGGAAATCTCTTCCGCGTGTCTGCCGCGTTAACTCAGCCCGGTTAGAAATTTTGCAGGTACCTTTCACGTGTGCGGAATTGTTATCGGGGAGATGGCATCTCTCGGCCACGATACGATCGCTCCTTTTACCAGTGGCAGAGATAATCCGGTCGTTTTGGTTGTTGCGGTGTTAATTGGATGCATGGAGGAGTTTGATGAACTTTACGCGGAATTAATTATGGACTTTTTTTGCAAGAAAGTCGAATTGTTTTCCTTTTGGCGGGGCATGGACGGTGCCGATGGAATTGGAGATTAGGACTTAATAACGGCGATGAAGTTACTTGGATTAATTTATGCAGATTTTTCCGTCTGATGTTTCGCGATATCGTAAACTAGTAAATTTGTGAATTATTACTTTACCAAATTGTTAAATTAGTCGATTATTGAATTCCGAAATTATTTTGTTATTAAAATATTCGGTCGTGAAATTATGGAATAATTAAATTATTATTTCAGTAAATTATTGAATTATCGAATTATTAAATTACTAAATTGTCGAATTTTCTATTTATTAAATGATCAAATTATCGGATTGACATATTATTAAATAATTAGATTAATAAGTTAATTAGTTAGTAAATTTCCATATTATCGAATTACTAAATTATTAAACCAGTAAATTACCGAATTACTCAATTATTCAATTATCGAATTATCAAATTGCCATGTTATTAAGTAATTAAATTAATATGTAAATTAGTATATTATTAAATTATTAACTTTTCGTATTACCGAATTATTAAATTGCTAAACCAGTAAATTATTGAATTACCGAATTATTAAATTTGTAAATTACCGAATTCAAAAATTATTCAATTATTCAATTATCCAATTATCGAATTGTTATGTTATTAAATAATTAAATTAACGAGTAAATTAGTATATTATTAAATTATTAAATTTTCAACTTGTATTATTAAATTCCTTAATAATTTAAATAATCAGCTCCTTAATTACTTTCATAAAATATTAAAGAAAGACTGGAATCCTAGGCAAATTAAGTATCTCAATACTCGACCTTCTAGAAACCCTGATTAATTTGTTCATACTAACAATACTTTTAATTAATCTTCACTACGAAAACTATCGATTTGGTTACAGTAAATCTGACTTTTCTCCGGAACTCGTCATTATATTTATAGCAGAATTATAATATTATAATATATATAATAGAATTTGACTGAAAAATTTAATTATATTGACATTTTCGACTAATATCGTGGTGAGCAAATTTTTTTACATAAATAAGGTGGAAAAATCCTATCGGATTGCTATAGCCATTGCAATTTAATAAAATTTGACTGAAAAATTCAATATTTCCACCCTCCCAGCGCCAGCATATCTACTCCCATTCCGAGTCGCAACCTCCATGCTTCTCACTCTTCCACGAAACTAATACAGAACGCATTACCATCGATTTTTTGTCGATTATTCAAGCCCACGGACTGGATTCTGAGACCAGTCCCGGACAGACTGAATGCGGACTTGATCGATGTTATTCTTCCTCGACGGTAGCACCGCGTTCTCACCCTTT
>NW_016908540.1:1608540-1637877 GCF_001483705.2 Eufriesea mexicana | reverse complement strand
CCCTAATGCGTCCTTGATGAGAGCTAACCTTGCCAGAGGTCTTCCCTCCGCCTCCTCTCTGCCGCCCCTGGATTACTCGGTTTATCGATGCGGACGATTATTTTGCTCATCACGTTCGTCATCGTCTCTGCGGGTCACCTGGTTGTTAACTTCGCCTGACAGCATTATAGAGTCCCGCGACGCGGCAAACTAGGTAGGATAATCTGCTGGATGGTCGCGTAGGCTGTTTTAGCGGCTATGTAAGACGGTCTTTCAGAGGCCGCGGACTAATCTTCCGATGAAAAATGATCTTTTTCGCTAGACGCTCGGGATGACGGTGGTCTTGGTTAGCATACGGCGCTGCCGAGTACAGAGCAGACCTCGGCAGTCTGCACGCGGAAGGAACGAGGGTCTGACTGGCCATGGCGTATTAGCTTCATCTTCTGACACAATCGTTGCGGCATTTTTGCAAGAGGTTATTTTTGCATCGACTAATTACGTGATATAGTACTCTATTTAAGAATAATGATTATCTAATGGGAATTTTCCGAGGGGTCTAATAAGCACTATGGAGAGTCTAGGAGTTTGCACGTTCACAGAGTGCAGGACTCGTTGATTATAATTTAACAGCTCTTTTTTGACACGTTTCGTTACTTAACTGTTAGCTAATTATAAATATAATATTCTACTCGAGAATAATAATTTTCCACGCACTTTTCAGACATTTTATAGACACTTGTTCACAGGCCAAGTTTGCTCGTGAGAAGAAAGTAATTCTGATTGACAATAGTGTCAGATAGATCCACATTTCTTGATACAGTCATTGGAATATTTTTTAAAAAAAGGTGGAATATAATTGTAATTAATTTCTGAAAAATGGTGGACGTTCTAAATACGAGGTTAAAGGTAAGAGGTCAGAAGTGTGCACATGGGAAGAGTAGAGGTCTACCTATTTAGCTACAATCGTTGAAATATTTTTTAAAGTCAGTTTATGCTCTCGTTGGTTGGGTATAGATATTATATCCTATTTAAGAATAGTAACCACTTTCTGGGGGCTTTTTAAACGTTTAAGTACCGCGCAGAGCTCAGGACTTTGCCGCTGAAGGAATGCGGATCTGATTGGATACCGTGCAATAGGTCCACCTTCTCTAATATAATCGTAAAGACAGATCACACGAGTTTTTGTTATTGACTGAAAGTGTCACAGCTACGAATAGAATTATATTGCATTGTGCGAGGAAGAGAGTGAACAGGACATGTCGAGAACAAATGAGATAGAGAGACGAAGCACTGGCGTAGGACTAGGATCAGTATTAACTCTTTAACTTGAGTTAGTCAGGATAGAGGTGTAATTCATTCTATTAATATGACAGAAATATAAGTCTTGAGAGTATTAAAGGACAAATCAGAATATCTCCCTTCTTCTTGTGTCATTCTGAGGCCATTCTGTGTCATTCTATTTTTAAACTGAACACAAGGAATTTTTTACACACATCTATTGTTGTATAACCAATCTTCTGAATCCTTAATCGTTGGTCTCTGAAGAAATCAATTAATAAATAACTTGTAATTAAATTAAATTACTTTTACTAACTTTTATATTAAGATGTAAATTTATAGAAGACTAACCTTACTTTATAGTATAGTACTTATAGTACTATGCATATAGATATTAGGAGGCATGTTATAAAGAACTCACTGTCCAATTTCATTGCTTTTTAAAATTGGTTTACTTATTATATATCTTTGTAATATAAATATGTTAATATTTATAAAAATATAAATATATATTCTTATTTTTGTACAAATTATTTAACAGATTCGATAGAAGTGGAAATAGGTATATAAATTATCGATAATTCGATAATTAATTATTTCTTTAATTCGATAATTCGATAATAATTAATTAATTATAGTTAATTCGTGATTTGGTAAATATTTTATATTTTATATTCATATTTGCGTAATATAGATTCTTATTCTTGAACCAGTTATTTAAAAGGTTCGATAGAAGTAAAAATAGGTACATAAATTGTCGACAAATTTATGGTTAATTCTTAATTTGGTAATGGAATAGGTTGAAAATTGACGTTGAAGTTTAGTATGCCTGAAATATCAAAAACACCGTAACGAAAATGTGGTAGTTCATGGGTAAATGTTATTCCATGGGGATTAGTAACGGGTTTTGTGATAATTAAGAATTAAGAATCGAGACAGGATAGAGATTGATGTTAGTTCTAGTTGATAATTTGCTATTAATTCTAACATCTGGTAAACAACTGTGCAACTGTTGGGTTTTTAATTAAAATAGAAATACCGAGGTTTTTAATGATCTACGATCAATCGACGCAGCTGAAGTCTGAAAGATTCGCCTGGTCGGTAATGGAGCTGATAAATGCTGCTTACTTAATCTCCTTATTTAATATTAGAAAATCACTTACACTTATGTGGAACGAAATCGATTAATATTGCACAAGTAACTAACATTATTAGCATAACTGATTCATGACGGCATCGAATGTTCTATCCTTGCGTGAGTAAAATTCCTCGAATGATTCGAATACCTATTGCATAAGCTTTTGTGGGAAATTAGGGCATTCCAGTTCGATTCTACTTTATCGTACATTCGAGTAATATAGGATTATTACAATTCACGTTGTTAATTTGTAATAGCATACGCTTAATCATATAAGAATTAAACAATAGCTATAAAATGAACACAAAACCTAAAAATAAATTACAGGAGAGATATAGAAGCGAAAGATCACGGTTGAAAAATTCATAAAAATAATTATAGAATTGGCATAAATTTGAAGAATGGGAATTACAAAATCTAAAAGTAAGAGTTACAGGATCTAACTTTTAGAATCCACATAGAATTCATCCAAATCATTATTTCCCAATTCCCCACTCACGAACTCGAAAATCACATCACTCATCTTTAAATTAGACTCATCAATCCAACCTACCAAATCCAGCTACGTCCTTCTCAGACAATGTGGGAACAGGATGATTCAATAATAGTAGAAGACATTTATACATTTACTAATCTATTACAACGGTTCAGGATAAAATAGGTAGACCCTTGGCTGCACTCATGTACACCCCTGCACTAAGAACCCAAGTTTCCCCCTGTTGGAATAAAAATACGGAATTTATGACAGGGCTTGAAGAAAACCCAAAAATCTTGACTCAGTTATCTGGAAGAGTCCTTAGTGTTTCCCTTAAGTTCCCTTAAGTGTTTGTAGAATAAAGCTAATCGAAAATCTCAATAAAATCAAATTATTCAGTTAAAAATTATAGAAAAGTTGGTATGGCTATAGCAATTCTATAGGTTTTAATTCCTTTATTTACGTAAAATTTTTAGCTCACCACGATATTAGTCAAAAATGTTAATAAAATTAAATTATTCAATTAAAAACTATTGAAAAGTTGATATGGCTATAACAATTCTATAGGTTTTACTTCCTATATTTATGCAAAATTTTTAGCTCACCACTATATTAGTAAAAAATGACAATAAAATCAATTCCATCACAATCTATAGAAAAATTGATATGGTTATAGCAATTCTATAGGTTTTACTTCCTATATTTATGCAAATTTTTAGCTCACCACGATATTAGTAAAAAAATGTCAATAAAATTAAATTGTTCAATATTAAAAATTCTATAGAATATATATATATATAATAATTCTCTAATAATTCTGCATAACAACCTATATTACGATATAGCGAATTTTATTTTACCCACGCTTTAATTTTCACCCGGTTCCCTTCCTAATTCAGCACCCCCGTTCAGTCACAACGCTCTCAGCATATCCCACACTGCGCATCGAACTTAAATCTATAAACCAATCGAAAGCTAACCTAATAAATCCCTCAGCCATCTCTGCAAACATTAATTCATCCTCGCTAATGACACACTGGATAAAAAGAAGCCCAGACAAGCACCTCTGACTCGACGAATCCTCCCCAAAGCCAGACCCAACTCAAGCATCTGCCTCCGAATTCCAAAGCGACAGCGAGCGTTGCTAACTTGGAACTCGGGTTAACTATTCGGCCGTGCACGAGTGGGAGAAAAATCGGCAGAACGAGGCTCGTAACTTGGACTCCGGGATCAAGCAGCGGAGCAGTAAAGCACGGAAAGGGAGCGTATATAGAGTCTGGAGATCGCGTGTGCTACGCCTGGCCTCTAAAAGCCCGTGGCCGGTGGAGCAGAGCCGTAAAGGGGCAAGGTGGGACGGAGGACTGACGACATTAGAGGCACATTAGCGTGCGCCACTCGTCGACCAGCTGGTAGCCTACCGGGCCAGCTAATTACATGCCGATTCCAGAGGATCAGCCGCACAATGCCGTGTCGACATACCGGCGGCTCGTCGACGTGCACGGGGGGTCCTCGATACCGATATATCCGTGTAGCCGCGCGCGGCTTTCGCGGAAAGGTTCCATCGGTTACACGCTGCCCGCTAATCGCTCGAAACTCACATCGCCAGCCGAACACGAGCTGCCGATTCGTGGCGTCGATTTACGCCACCGGCCTAGCTTCCCTATCAGGCTGGATGGTAATTGTTCCGAGTGCGTGCCACGGGTATGGAAGCTTGGCGCTTGGGTGCTGACTTGGGCGCTGCTGGCTTCGACTGCCGCTCGGTTAGGTCGGATGAAAGCGAACGTGCTGCAGATAGTATCGGAGAGGATCGTTGAGTGGATGCGGATGGAGAAACGAATGGGGTCTGCAGAGTTTTCGATAGTGTTTCTTGGCGAGGAGCTCTGGATTGGTGATAGGTTCTCGAGTGTGGATTAGGTCAGTTTGGGGATCGTTGAGTTTTTGGGTTAGATTCGTTTGTGAAGAACTTTGAGTGGATGTAGGCGAAGAGACGAATAGAATAATAGGAGTTTTTGATGATGTTTCTTGCGAGTAGGTCTGGTTTACAGTAGATTCAGGAGTGGATTGAGTCGATTTCAGGAACGTTGATTTTTGAGTGGGTTAGATCCGTTTGTGGGGAACTTTGAGTGGGTGTGAGTAAAGAAACGAATGGAATATATTGGGAGTGTCATGTGTTGTTTTATGTTACTTTTTGTTTTTTTTGTTGGAAAGTCTGGATTGGATTAGTTTGAGGAACGTTGATTTTTGGATGAATAAGATTCGTCTGTGGAGAGCTTTAAATTGGTGTAAGTAAAAAGAATGAATAGAATATTAGGAGTGTTATATGTTGTTTTTGTTTGAGAGGTCTGGATTGGATTAATTTGGGGAACGTTGATTTTTGGGTGCATTAGATTTGTTTGTAGAGAACTTTGGATGAGCGTAGGTAAAGAAACAAATAGAATATATTAAGAGTGGTATATGTTATCTTTGTTTGTGAGGTCTAGATTGGATGAGTTTCAGAAACGTTGAATTTTGGATGGATTAGATTCGTCTGTGGAGAGCTTTTGGTGGATGTAGATGAAGAAACGAATGGAGTATTGGGAATTTTTGGTAATGGTTTTGTTTGGAATGCTTGGATTGGATCAATTTGAGAAACGTTGATTTTTGGATGGATTAGATTCGTCTGTGGTGAACTTTTGATGGATGTATATGAAGAAACGAATAAAATATTAGGAGTTTTATGTGTTATCTTTGTTTGGAAGGTCTGGATTGGGTTAATTTTAGAAACGCTGATTTTTGGATGGGTTAATTTCGTCTATGGTGAACTTTTGGTGGATGTAGATGAAGATATGAATAGAATATTAGGAGTTTTTGTTTGGAAGGTCTGGATTGGGTCAATTGTGAAACATTGATTTTTGGAAAGATTAGATTCGTTTGTGGAGAACTTTTGGTGTATATAGATAAAGAAACAAATACAATATTAGGAGATTTTATTTGGAATGTCGAAATTGGGTCAGTTTGGAGAACGTTGATTTTAAAATAGACTGGGTTAATTTCTGCAGAACTTGGAATTTTTGGGGATCTTTAGTGGTGTTATAAAGATTGGATAGGATGAGTGTATTTTATATAGTTAATGTTTCTATTCAGATGGGGTTTGGACTTCTTCAGATACAAAAATGCGAGTGTTTATATAAGACATACAACTTTCATAATTTTTCTATGGTATGATAAAACGTGATCAGGATAGAATTATTCTAGATACGTACATAGTATTTTTATTCCAATTTAGCTTGGATTAACCTTATAAGTCGTTGATCTACCTAATAACTTGGACTAAGGATAACGTTTATGGAAGACTCGTGATTCCTATGATACCTCCATACTATCCATAGAAAGATCTCAGGATTGAGTTATTGACTTGACTGAATCTTTAATTCTCCTAACTTGGATTATAGTTCTGCCTGGATACCAATTAATTTCTAGGATACTAGTCTTTTCAACGATTTGACTTTAGCAACAGGTTTACAATCCTTCAGTGCTGATATACAAAATGATATACAAAATACAATTATTTTATTTGAGTAAATAATATATACTGTAATCCTAATTCATGTAGTTATAATATAATTCTAATTCGTGTAATTCTAATTCTAATTCATCTAGGGTTTACACCACTCTGATCGTTCTCACGATGAACCTGTCATTCTCGTGATTTTTTGATGGCGTGACAAGCAATGGCAAGGGTAGGATGAATTTAATTGTACATCTAGTATTTTAATTCTAGCCCGACTTGATTCCCGTAATGATTTAGGTTAAGGGACGTACGATGAAGCTATTAGGATGTAATAGCCTGAGAGAAACTCTTATTTATCTAGGTCTCCCAGGTGTTTCCTTTTAGAGGGTTGTATTAGGTCTTATTATCATTCCTCTGAAGATCTGTACTTCTCGTGAACTGGCACGCGGTAGGTTTTTTCAGTAAGCTGCACGGTTTTTCTTCATAAATACTGCCACATTATCTGAAGACAGTAATTGTATCTTCAAAGACCGTTTGTAGTTACTCGTACTACTGTTTATGGTATCTTGACCATCACTAACTTAGGACCCGTCATCCAGCGTGCTTTTTATCTATTGAGGATTGTTCCGGATGGAATGTATAGAAAAAGATGGGAATAGAAAGGAAAAGGTATTTAAAATTTATATGCCGCTTCTGTTTCGCAAAAACCATATAAACACTCGTGGCATACTACTTTTCCATGTTTATTGCAAAACTGAAATAAATATTTCGCTTGCAACAATTTTTCAACGATTCTCACTCATTTATAAATAAATATTTCTCTCCATTTCTGATATTGTTCTACAACTTATTATCGTTTGCTAAAAATCGCGAAATTTTTTAATTTTCTTTTTCCAGATATGAAATAAATATTTCCCATAACCTTTGACATTTTTCTTATAATTTATAATTTATTAATATCGTGAGAGTCATTAGCGCTTAGAATAAATTTAGAATTAGTTCGGGATAAATCATTTTTATATTTACCACTGTTACTTTGTTGCTTATTCAACATTCCTGCAATATTTTATAATTTCTTCTATTGTAAATTGCAAAATTCTACATTCATTTTTTTATATAAAACATAGCAAAAATTTTTCACCAATTTTCTTCCACTAGTTAAAAATTCAAAACTTTTCAAATAATTTTCAGATCTGTATGAAAATATCATTTCTTCATTGTTTTTGGAATAAATATCAGATGTAATGGTGGACAAATTTTTCTGTGCAATAAAGGATTTTATTTTACTGAATTTTTGCAATAAATATCAGATGTAATGGTGGAAAAAATTTTTCTGTGCAACAAAGGATTTTATTTTACTGAATTTTTGCAATAAATATCAGATGTAATGGTGGCAACATTTTTTTCTGCAATAAAGGGTCTTATTTTACTGAATTTTTGCAATCAATATTAGATGTAATGGTTTCAAAATTTTTTTGTACAATGAAGGATTTTATTTTACTAAATTTTTGCAATAAATATCAGACATAATGGTGGAAAAATTCTTCTGTGCAATAAAGGGTGTTATTTTACTGAATTTTTGGAATAAGTATCAGATGTAATGGTGGCAAAATTTTTCTGTGTAATAAAGGGTGTTATTTTAGTGAATTTAATCGCGATCTAAATTCCTCGAGCACAACGCAATCAGCATAGGGTTGTAAGAGAAAGTGTACTCTCCGTAGCTTTTGTGCATTGGTTGCAAGGTTGCGGGGAAAATCTCGTGGGTTCGCTTTAACTATCTGTCTGTAGCCCCGTGTTCATAATTCTTTGCACCGCGAAGAGATGCGCGCTGGGAGTTTTTCGTTGCAACGGAACACGCTGCATCTACGTGGTTCGCAGATGTTACCAGCGGGTGTTCTTCAGGTACGTATTTGAAGAACGAGCGCTCATTTGAGGCCAGGCTGGCTCCCACTGCGACGAAAATTCAAATGTTAAGATATGTTTTTCACTGCAAAGATCAAAGACCGCACGCTTGTTCGCCTCGCCCTTTAATTAATCGCGCTCTTTTGTCCCTTTAATGAGCTTCTTGTCCATCCTGAACAAAGGTCCCCGCAGAAAACCTTCTTCCTCAGGAAATCGCAGTTCCTCTTGTTCCTCTGGAACAGGTTTCTGCGATCCTTCCTCAGAGATCATTGGTCCGAGTCGTAATACTTGACTGTTCTTTATTATTTATGACAGCGATGAAAGTTGTAGCAATTCCTCAAAAAAATAAAATTCTGTTAAAATACATCGTTCTACTTAATTAGGAAATCGTGTAATTAACGCTTTTATTTCACTTCAGCTTCTTTAGACACGTGTTTATTACGGTTAAAGAGGATAATTACTTTCATTTTTCTGAGGAACATAATTTGCACATGAATGACTTTATATATCATATATATTGTTCCTATAATTTTGCTTGGGTCGAAAGAAACATAAATATAGAACACCATGGAAGACGCGCAAAAAGAATCATTAAATAAATAATTTTTAAAAATTCTAAAAATCATTGTTCCTTCACATTTTTAAGAAATGCATGAATTTTTTAAAATTCCAAACACATACAATTAATAACGTCAAATAAATAATTCTAATTGTAATTAAATTAATCATTTTCCAAATCAAGCAACAATTCTAAAAAATCACTGTTCCCTCATATTTTTAAGAAATGCTAGAATTTTTTAAAATTCCAAACACACAATTAATAACGTCAAATAAATAATTCTAATTGTAATTAAATTAATCATTTTCCAAATCAAGCAACAATTCTAAAAAATCACTGTTCCCTCATATTTTTAAGAAATGCTAGAATTTTTTAAAATTCCAAACACACAATTAATAACGTCAAATAAATAATTCTAATTGTAATTAAATTAATCATTTTCCAAATCAAGCAACAATTCTAAAAAATCACTGTTCCCTCATATCTTTAAGAAATGCTAGAATTTTTTAAAATTCCAATCACACACAATTAATAACGTCAAATAAATAATTCTAATTGTAATTAAATTAATCATTTTGCAATTCAAGCAACAATTCTAAAAAATCACTGTTCCCTTAAATTTTGTAGGAATGCATGAATTTTTTTAAACTCCAAACACACACAATGAATAACTTCAAATAAATAATTAAAATTGTAATTAAATTAATTATTTTTCTATTGAAGCAATTGAAAGAAAATTATAAAAGAAGGAATCGTTGACTCGATATCTCCTATCCTGTAGGATCCTGTAAGATTCTGTAGGACCTGTCTGTCTATTTTCCAAATCCCGAATATGTACAAAAATAAATAATTCTAATTACTAATAATTCTGTTATAATAATTTTAATATGTATAATTCTAATTAGTTTTATTCTACACACGTATATTAAACATTGTTCAATCTAACTAAATATTCAAAGAAAAAGGAGAAAAAATAAATTATTAAAAGAAAGGGTAGTTCACATGGCTCATGGCCCCCTGCAGCTCTATTCCACCTTTGAATCTCGTAATTTCAAACACGTATATCCAACAATCCCCACCATGACTCTCAACGAAAGAATTTCTTCTCTCGAATCAATGAATTATCGACTCAAACTGAAAATTATCGTCTGCAAAGAATCTCCAAGCGATACAAAACGCTTCTTCAAAGACCCCTCTGGTCTCTCAGACCCCCTTCAACTCCGTACCCACCCTTGAGAACCCGGAGTTCTCGTTCCAGGAGCGACCGAAACCGCGGAGTACCTGCGGACTGTATTGTTCCCGGAAAGCACTTTTCGAGACACATCGTGTGCGTCTCTATCATTTTCACGAGTGGCTACGCTCGACATAGCTCGTCCCGGCAGGGACAGGCTCGCTGGTTCCTCCTCGCTATTAACGGCAGGATGTCTGGAGAGGACGAGGAACAACCTGGACAAACCTTTTCCTCTGTCGAGTGCGCCGGTTTCGCGATGGCAAACATGCCACGTCCGTCGACGTGGCCGAGAAGCTTCTCGCGAAAACTGTCGGCCGTTGTCGTCGCCGTTGCAAACCGCTGATGACACTCTACGCCACTCGAGCGGGCCCGCTTGTTGCGCTTAGCTTCCGCCAAGAGGCTCGACCCTTGTCGCCGTCGTCGGCCAGGACAACGGCGACGAGCACGACGAAGACCTGGACAGCGGCCACGATTACGACCGCCACTCTTCGGCAATTACAGCTCGAGTGGCACCGCGAGAGGGACAGGTGGTATAAGTCAGCGCATCAGCCGCGTCTTCGGGCCCCTTTCCCCCCAGCCTTTAACGCCTGCTGCAAATTTATGACGGGATATATATATTTCGGTATTTATCCCGCGAGGGGCCTTGTTCCTACGCTGCTTTACGACGCTGTCGCAATTCCACGTGTCCGGATCTCTTCCATTGCGATCCTCCATTTTTTCCAGCGTCTCTTTTTCATTCACAATGACGAGAATGCGTTGGTGAGATCGTGGGTTTCTGATGGATTTTTTAGCGCATTAGGGATATTTGGAGCGCAGCAGCGAAGTTCTGATTGGGTCTCGAGGATTATATTTTTCAGGTCCTCTGTGTTCTTTTTGATCTATTGTGACGATTTAGAATAGGGTTTCTTGGGGGTACTTAGGAGTGTAAGAGAGTGGGAAATTGGTTAGGATTGGGGGGTGATAGTTGGAGATATTTTGCAAAAATAAAGATAATATGAAATATTAAAAAAATTAAATAGAGATTGGGTGCATAATGAATTTTGAAATTCTGCTTCCATCGAGTTATAGATTTCGATTATAAAAGAATGGGAAATTGACTAGGATTTGGGGATGATAGTTGGAGATATTTTGCAAAAATGGAGGTAATATGGAATATTAAAGAAATTAAATAAAGATAGGGTGCATAATAAATTTTGGAATTCAGCTTTCGACGAGTTATAGACATGAATTGTAAAAGAGCGAATAATTAATTAAAATTTGGGTGTTATTATTATTATTAAATTGGAGAAATTAAATAGAAATATGGTTCGTAATAAATTTTGGAATTCTGCTTCCATCGAATTGTAGACTTCGATTATAAAAGAATGAGCAATTGGTTAGGATGTGGTTGATTATAGTTCGAGATGTTTTGAAAAAATGAAAGTATTATGGAAGATTGGAGAAATTAAATAGAGATAGGGTGCATAATAAATTTTGGAATTCCGCTTCCGATGAGTTATTAACTTCGATTGGTACCATAACTCCCCATTACTATGCGATTCTCTAGATTCCCAATCCTAACAGATTCTCATCACCTCACGAACAATCCATCAACACCCGAAAACCTACCACAATCCTCTCAAATCCCTTCCTAACCTCCAAATCCACCACGTAAAAATCAAAAACCAAAAATTACTAGATCCTCTATTACTCACCAGATGTCCGAGGTCAAACGCACTCTCTTCCCAGCCCACTGCAAATTCCTCCTCCTCGTCATCAACGCAACGAGCCACCCAAATCACCTCTCTCACTCTCTCTCTCTCTCTCCCTCGCCACCCAAAAAACCGCCACACAAACCATATCTCTCCCCCCTTCTGTAGCATGATCTCGTTTAAAAAGGCCCGATTAAAAACGCCGCCTCCCGAGCGACTGATAATGACGACGCATTATACCAGGCCGAGCACAAGCAACGTGCCATCATGAATCATCCAACACGATGTCCGCGCGCGTACCTACATACATATAGTCCTCGACAAGCGCCGTACGTTACCGATCGACAAATTCCCGTTCTGGCCACCATAAATCGGCGGCTATGCGACGCGCGTACAGATTAACGCCGGCCCGGAGGGGGTGGCGGGATACGATCCGCGTTTTATCGTAACACGATCGATAAAACTGGATCCCGGGGACCCTGGATAACGCTCGGAGGCATGACACGTTGGCCATTCGATAAACGTGGCCCGTAGCGAGGAAACTCGATGCCTGGATCCTCGTCTCCGAGGGCTGCGGATAATCGACTTAACGACGAGGCTTAACGACTTCTCGGTAACGGTCCATGCTCGAACTTCGTCGTCCCGATCGTCTTCGCCGCGTATTACGATCGCTCGGGCCAGGGCAGTTCTAAACTCGTGGCCAGCGCCCAGCCGAAGAGGAGCGGAAGGCCAGAGCGATCGAGAGACGGCCGGGGTCTATAATGCACGGGCGACACCGCCATACGTGTCACGGGGAATCGATCCGATCCGGTTGTAAGCCGACCTAACCATAAGTCCGGAGCGGATCGAGCGCGCTCGTCGAACAAGAGTACTCGCCTGTTCGCTCTGCCAGCGACATTATCCGGCCGTGCGCGGTCCATTTTCTTCTCTTTCATGTATGTCCATCGGCTACGAAATATCCCATTCTGAAGATACGTATATCTATTTTTACTATGATTTTTGGCGTTTCAAACAATTATTTTTATTTTTCCGTTTTCCGTGGACTGGGTTAGTTGTTCGTTTTGTTCCTTTGGGTGGCTGGGTTTCTTTGTTCCAGGTCGATGTTTTGGCTCGGATTCAATCTTTTGGTTAGCTTTTGATAGGGTTTGGGAGGTTTTGTTTGTGGGAAGTAGAGTCTTGAAATTTTTTAGGTTAGGTTTTCGATTATTGGAAATGAGGTTGTTCTATAGAGAAAGATTTTGTATTTTAGGGGTGAAAATGGGTTTCTACTTTCCTTTATTAGACGTAAGGCATAATAATGATTGAATTTTTTGACGGTTTCTAAGGTTTGCTATATGGGAAGTATGATTTAGAAGTTTTTAGGTTAGATTTGGATTATAGGAAATGAGGTTGTTCTGTATAGAAAGATTTTGTATCTTAGGGATGAAAATGGGTTTCTAGTTTCTTTTATTAGAGGCAAGGCGTAAGAATGATTGGATTTTTGACGGTTTTTAAGGTTTGGTATATGGGAAGTATAATTTAGAAGTTTTTAGGTTAGGTTTGGATTATAGGAAATCCAAAATTAATTTTATAGAGAAAGATTTTGTATTTTAAGGACATAATTAGGTTTCTGACTTTCTTTATCAAACATAAGGAGTTAGTATAATTAAATTTTTTGTTGGTGATCGTTTAAAATTTAGTTTATGGGATGTAGGGTCTTGGAATTTTTTAGGTTAGGTTTGAATTATGGGAAATAAGGGAAATAATAAAATTTTATGTAAAATTAATAGGTATTTTAGAGATAAAAAAATGTTTCTGATTTCCTTTATTTGCATGCATGATTTTGGTATGATTGGATGCTTCGATTACATTCTTCTGGTATCTCGAAGATTGGTTTTGTGGGTGATACAATTAAGGAATTTTTGGGTCTCCTTAGTATTATGAGAAATAAAATCTTTTTGATATATACAGTTCCATTCAAACACACAAGAGAACCTATTAAATTCAAATTCCAATCCTTGATATCTACATATCTACTATTATCACTCTCACAGTGTCACAAATAAAATCATATACCACTGCATCATATTAATGCATAGAATAAAACAAAATTTCTGATCTAATCTACTAGATAAGATCTAAGTTCGAGTCACTCGTGTTACACTTAGATTCGATCGCTTTTCGAAATACCACGACCCCGCCACAACTGCGCTCCACTTTACCCTCATTACCGCGGTCAATGAGACACCCATTGCAGGTATACACCTGAACCAGCGTGCGCACGAGGACAGCGTGTTTCGCGGTGAAGCGTGGGAAATGGTAGAAGTCAGTGTGATTCCGTCATCCTCTGCCTGTCGCCGTCTAATTTCCTTTTTTTCCCCTTTGTGCCTTCTAGGACTGTGACAACCTGGCGGACGGCTCGGAGCGTGACTCCCCTTGGAGCTGTGGGGGTGGCAGCGGTAGCGGCCGCAGACGCCTCACCTCCATTATCGAGCACCTACGCACCTCGAAAAGCAGGCTTCATAATGGTGAGTGAAGAATATATTTCATATTTATTCCGTATTTTTCATTTTATATTTTTCCAGCAATGCGTCCTTTATTTTTCCATTATCTTCGTGTGGGTTGTCGCGAGATGTGGGAACGTAAGCGAGTTCTAGGTTCACTTGAACTGTTTATTCTCTATTTTTCCAGCGTTTTATTCTTCATTTTTATATTATTTTTATATAATTATATTTTAAAGTGGAAATAAAAAATACTGAACGTCGAATTATTTAGAGGTTAGGACCTTGATTTGCATTGCAAATTCACTCATTTGCTAATTTCTTTAGCAGCTGCTAGTGACTTAATACTAGAACTACAATGGGGTTTCAGAATGACTTGTTTTGAATATTTTATTTTATTTATTGAAAATATTCAGCAGTTTTTGGTAGAAATTATACGAATTTTTGTTTAAATAGGGTCACAATTACGTATGCTCTTTTATTCTCATTATATCATATTAATTAATATTCATTGCGTGCACTATATTTAGGTACAAGTTACAGACCGGTAGTTGTAGTGTCAAGGAATTAGGAGATACTTAGATTTTTCAAAAGATCGATGTTTCTGCGTTCTCTTGCTCATACGACAACGTTGTTGGAACCCGGATTTCAATATACAATACGGGTTCTAGCAATAAGGCTACATCGGAAAAATACAAGTCGGCGGAGAGGAAGAAACAAAACTGACCTTTCGTAAATTTTGTAGAGGCTTATATAATGTTAGTTTTTGGTGGGGTGAAGATGACCATTGGCCCTTAGATCAATTCTTAGTGACAGTAGGAATGAGTCAACTGTTTTTGGACTTTGAAATTGGTCTGCGTTTATTAGCTAAGTCCTTCTAGTGACTGAGGGCTAACGAATCGTTAGTCATCCAACAACGTTATTCAATTATTCCAAATAATCCCGTATTACCGGATTAAACAAAAATATTAAAAGATGTCGTATCAGCAACAATATTTGCAACATCCTCTGCCAAATTTTTAATTTCCTACCAACTAATTTACACCTGACATTCTTCTAAATAAAATATTCATGTAGAAGCACTTGGCCTACGAAAGGGTGAATCAGGAACATAGAATCTGTAGAAGGCAGATGTCATAACGGGTATATATATGAAATAAAAATAAGAAATATCAAACCCTAAAACAATGTTCGTCCGAACGCGAATCTCGTTGACCACCATCAGGTGTTCCGTCCCGGAGAGCGTGTTTAGAATATGATTTTATAATTAAGGCTTACACTTTTAACAGACTTAACGGTTTATTTTATATTTTATACCGCGACTGCAATTCCTCAACGCCGTTCTAGTGGATTAAGCTTATAAAGGTAACGCAAAATTAGGAATTTTACTAGTACCAGACGCGACAGATGGGACCCACTTGTGACAGACCCAACAAGCGACGGACGGACGGCACTTATAAATCACGTCATTGACCATCAGAAATCGGATCCTTGACAGTTTCCTACACCTTAGCCAAAGGTCCTTATGTCACACCCTCTGTCCAATTAAGACTCTTTACCTTTCCACCACCAACATCTATTTTACCCAATCAGAACTGAACTAGAGAAAACACCGGACCGAACACGACGAGACAGGACATAGAGCAAAATCGAGAAGTCAGTTCGTCTTCGGCACCAATCCTTGAAACATCTGAATTACACATACAAACGCGTGTTCGAAACGGTACTCCGTTAACGTCTACATTATAACTATTCTACACTTTTCTCTAAATAAACACTCTCTTTTGACCACACACATTCTGGATCCTTATTATTACAACTGGTCACGCAATACTAATTTGGCGCGTGATAAGCGTTCTTGGAAATCGAAGAGATTCGATACCGTAGGACGCTACATCAGGTCTGCCATCAGCAGGCTACCATGGCGAGCAGAGAAATTCCCATCGCGGTTGCGTCAGTGAATATCTACTTACTCTCTTCGTCCATCAATCCAGCCTCTCCTGCAACCTTCCGTTCTCGTATCTATTTACAATCGAAGATCTCTTTATCCCACCCCGCTTTCGTTTCGACCGCGTTGGTACGGGAGCGCCGACAAGCTGACGAGGCCGCCGCGACGTGGAAACGGCCTGAAGGGGATGGGGACATCCGTTTCACCGTTGAAATAACGTCCTGCTTATGTGCATCCTTGCCTCTAATTACCTGGGATGAAGACATCACCCGGTAGTCCCAGCGTTTCCCTTCGTCTCTCTCCGGCCCACGCTCTTCTCTCTCTGCCTCTCTCGTCGCGAGGCAGAGAATCGCGGCCTCGCTATCGGGGAGAACGAATCGTTTCGCGTTTCGTTGCTTGATATTTCACCGATTATTTATTATCGTTACACGCCGCGGTCATCATTCTTCGGCTTATAGCATAGGCGTGCTCGTTACTTGTAATGATTCGTCGGTACGTCCACCGCGAACGTATATTAGGCGACTCGCCATTATTGCAGCCGGCCATCGCGAAACACCGGTAGTAATTGGATTCGGACGTTGAAGTATTTTGGACTGGTGATTAATTTGCTGGATGTTAAGGAGTTAATTGTGTTTGAACTGTTGCAAACGCTTGTGCAAGTTTGACGGGTAATAACGTTAATGGGAATTGGAGTGGCCTGCGATGAGGAAAAGTTTGGCTCTCGGGGGTTGATTTATCGCCTCGTTGTTATTAAATCTTTTTACAGCTTTTCTCTTCCTCTCTTTTTCTACTCTTTTTCCTTCGTGCTCTTACACCGTGCTCATTTTTTCGCCAGAGGAAGGGGAAGAGGGAGGTGTAGGCTGGTATTGATTGGACGAAGATACGGGTGGTATTGGGATTATGGGTAAAAAGAAATAACTATCTGCATCTTATAATTATCTTTATTCTCTTCTACGGAAGGTGACTGTGTAGGAATATAGTATAGTATAGTAGTATGGTATAAGGAAGGTCAAGTATTCTGATTGCTCGCGTAGAGAGTTAAAACTAGAGGGAAGAAAAGGAGTATGCGATTGCAGCTCGTCCTGGTCCCCTAATTCTTATCTAACGTGTGAAATAAACGCTTCACGATTAATTTTTGTGTATTCGATACATTAAAACGTATCTTATTTTCAACAGTTGGTTTTGAATGAGGAGTGTGGTGAGGTTTTTGTTGGTATTGCATCTTGGTGGTATTTATTGGGATTATGGGTTTGAATTGTAAAATAATTACGATATATGTGGTAAGATAGGGTTAATAAATCTCAATAAGAAATTTTTCTCTTGATTTTATTATTAATTTCAAAATTGTGTAAGTGTAAACTTGAGTTTTCCCGTGATGCGTGAATGGTGGACTGCCAAAAAAGGTATCCCTTCGAACCCTTCAGCAAGGGTCGAAAAGGGTTCTTATATGCTCGAAACAATTTTCCTCCATTTTTTCGAAAAGCTAGAAAAAATTTGAAGACATATTTTGATTTGTGCAAAGATACAAAAATTGGTATCTTTGAATTTTGGGAACTCTATCGCTAAACAGAAATTGATATTATGGGATATGTACAATAAAGGCTAAATTTACGATTATCTTAATCTATATTAATTTACACAATAATGCATGCGTAGCTCTCAGCTAGGAATCATTTTTCAAAGATTTTTCTTTGGAAAATAATACCAATTACCAGGTCTCACCACGTGGAGGTGGCTACGCGTCGAGACCCGACATGCGCCCTAGTGGCGCAGCCTGCTGGCGCTGTCTGTATCAAAGGTACCCTAACCTAACTTGGAGCGAATTAAGTTAAAGTGACTCTACTGACACTTTATAAAGTATCGTGTCTTATCAAAGGGACTTCGATTCGGTATATTAAAATTTATTACTCTACTGTCGCAACGCTAACAGACTCTAATATTTCCAAGTTCCCACAAAATTCGGGAATCAAATATGAAAAACGCGAGCAAAGGAAAACTAAGTTAAAATCGCGACGCGCCCGATCGAATTCGCGATTATTCGAAAGACCGACTAGCCTAGGCGATGTACTCCCGTGTACAGAGATAACTTCATGTCTCGGCACACTCCCGATCGGGCCTAGCTCGAGTCCAGTCACTGTCGTTCTCGTCAAGACTTACACGTGGACCAAGGATAGTCCCTGAACCAATGAAACTTCTAGTGTCAACGCGAGGGCCCTGCTGGGCGGTTGCCGGCCAAGACAGACACTTCGCATCCCAGCCACACGGGGTAGAACTTAATCATCCCTGTGGTCTAACCGTAGATGGTACTAGTCCGTCAGCCAGCATGTGCCCGAGCCCAAGTCGCGTACGACTTAGGCAGCGGACCGCCTCGTCGAGGTCAGAAGACGCACCGATTCGAGGGGGTCACCCTGGAACCCGATGCATGACGAGATTGACAGTGGCTGGACGTGAGTGTCGGAGACGAGTCGTGAGGATGACTTATGTGACGTGAAGTTGCCGAGTACACGAGAGTACGTCGCGTAGGCTAGTCGGTACTTAAGAACGATCGCGATTATCGCAAGAACAATTATGTTCTATTTGGTAAACGAGAGGGATGAAGCTAGAAAAATGTGAAATGTATATAATCGCTCCAAGTTAGATAGTTTACCTTTGTACAGATAGCGTGCACATGAGACTTAGTCTAGGTATCTATCTTATGACTACTTAAAAGTAAACGCACGCATACCACGTCGTCCATCGATGTGTCTCAAATTAAGTATCGAGGAAACATGAGAAGCTTGAGAAACCTAAAAGCTAAAACAGAATATATTATTGTTAATATAAGCCTGAAATGAAAACGGATTAGTACGAGGAAAGAAAACGAACGAATAGGAACCATGAAGGTTAACCAAGTGGAAAGAACAACCCATCGATGAGATATAAATAAACCAACAACGAAATATTCGAATATTATACGAAATATTAAAGTGTATCTATTGATCTCAAGTAAAGATCAATAGAAACGAAAAAATTAAATCTGAAAGAAGAAAAATAATTAAATCCTAAAAATAAAAAAATATTGGAACCTGAGAAGATAATAAATTAGACCTGGAAAAAAATAATGATTCGGAACCCAACAATGAAACATAAACAACCCAACGATGAGATATAAACAACCCAATGATAAGACATAAATAAACCAACGATGAAACATTCGAATATTATACGAAATATTCGAATTGTCAAATAAATATAAATAGAAACGAAGAAATAAAATCTGAAACGAAAAAAAATAATTAATAGCTGAAAAAATAAAAAAATAATTAAAACCTGAAGGAAAAAAATAATTAATATCTGAAAATAAAAAAGAAATGATTAGTAAATTATTTAATGGGGTGGGGTGAGGGTGGGGTAGCCAACCCCAACCTCACTTCGACCTCCCACCCCTTCGCGCACAAGAAAATTTAGATGTTACACTTTCGAAGTCGAACTTACAAATGGTTTCTGCTACGTCGCGTCGCCCCTTATATAGCCGTTGATCGGCCGTGTCCCCCACCCTGATCAGAAATTTTTGAACTTTACTGATTCCATTAATTATTATTTCTCCGCTCTAGTAGCTAATAATTTATTAATTTTTTCATTTTTATTATAAATATATGTCACGAGCAATCTGTTAATAGCAATATTAATTTATTATTAACAATATATTTAATGATTTATAAACTTGTTTAAAAATTATGTGTATATTTTTACATACGTACTTTATAAGTACAAGTAACAATCAATAATTTATTAATTTTTTCACTTTTATTATAAATATACGTTGCGAGCTATTTGTTAATAACAATATTAATTTGTTATTAACAATATTTTTATTAATTTATAAACTTTCTGGAAATTATAGGTATATTTTAATATAATTACGTTATAAGTTCAAGTAATATCAATAATTTATTAATTTTTTCATTTGCATTATAAATTTACGTTCTCAATAATTTGTTATTAACAATATTAATTTGTTATTAACTTTAAATATAGTAATTTATAAACTTTTTACAACTTCTAACTATATTTATGCCATTAGAATATAAATTCCTGCGACAGACTTACATTTACTACTTTTTAAACATTTTTTTAATGGAAACTATGTCTAAAGTATTCCTTCACATGATATAACTCGACTCCCATAATGTCTCCTGAATAACACTATTATTTTGCTAATTCTTCATTTAAATATCGATCAAAATTGTGATATCTTGAAGCAAGAATCACAACTAATTTCAAAATTAGTTTATATTATTGAATTGCAAATTCAATTCTAGTTTCAAAATGTTTGAATCATAAAATTTCTTAAGTACAAGGTGTCCTATAAATCCTAAGACATATGACCATTAAATTTCGTCAAATTTGACGACCTATATCTCATTAATTGATCATTACATTCCAAAATTTTATGCACGGTTTGATGCATTGAAATGTACGTAACAAATATATCATATGTAAGCAAAACTATGTTACACTTGAAAAATTGATTTTCGGCCATCCTTTCGACTAAATTGACGCACACGTCACAATTTCTTTCTTCTTGTCACTTGCTGTGGCCCTGACACCAGGAACCATAGATAAGTGACACATTTGGTCTCCAGTCGCTATCTTTGCTCATCAACAATACCAAAAGCAACTGCACCTTCAAATAATACCTGGAAAGCCAGTCGTCCATTCCTCAGACACAAAAAGAAGCAATATAAGTACTGAAACCAGTAGGGAAGCAGAACGGAAAAGCAGGCAGTAGCAAAGACTGAACGTCAATCACGATCACGAGATGAGTTTTCATCCTGCTCTTCAATCAAACCTACACCTATTCTCCTCCATCAAATGGGCAAAAAGGCGCGACACATTTCCTTACTTCCCTTAACACTAAACTTACCATAACCTAAATGACAGTTTCTATAACTTTCATTCAAAAGTCCGTGTATTTATTCTCTCTTATTCTCTTACCCACTCGTCTTCGCGATTTTCCTTCCAATATACATATATACGTATATGTACTTCTAATACAATCCAATATAAATACTTATATATTTTTTAATGTCTCTCATTATTCCATATTTTTTGAACCCATTCACTGCCAGCTACGAGATATCTTGTAATTTCTGCTGCAAGTTTAGATTGACTACAATTGGTCACGGAATAATTTTATAGCTATTTGACTCAGAAATTATTAGAAAAAACAAACGATTAAAAAGTTAAAAAATTAAAAATTTTCACATTACAGTAAATGCCATTTTAATACTGCATCTGCAACTAAATATCACAAAATTTTTTGAAATTTCGTATTTTCGTTAAAATAAAATCTTAGCACCCAGGGAAAGGCTCTCCAAATTTTCCAGGCACTGAATGGGTCAAAGACTCTACTGCTACTTCCTTCACTGATCATTTGACAGTGACAGCTTCGGTGTTAACCCTTTGCACTCGACCATTTTTTGACTAAAGAAGAGTAGGAGTTCAAAAATGTTCTGCTACAAAGCTGACGATATTATTTTGAGCAGTAAATAAGAAATTGTATAATAATTAACACGTAGAATTATTTAATTTCGATACCTCGCACACTGTTACGTTATTTTAAATTTGACATATTAATCAACATAGATCTTGGAAATTTTATCAAATGCTGCAAGGCACCTCTCGAGTGCAGAGGGTTAAAATTTAACCAATCCCTATCCACAATCCTCGAGACGAAAAGAAGAGCAACGAAATGTCGAAAAGCAGCTATATCTTGGAACAATACCTCGAAAGCCGATGGCCCATTGGCGAGACACAAAGAGAAGCAACAGGAGTATACACGAAGCAGTAGGGAAGCAGAACGGAAAAGAAGGCAGCAGCGAGGATCTGGACGTCAATCACGATTACGGGATGAGTTTTCAGCGCGCGTCTCATTAGCCCACGCCCTCATTATTACGTTATCAACGTCCCCGGGCTCGCATAATGGCCTCTGAATATATTTATGAGGGTAATCCCCGCGGCCGTGCGCGGCCATACGAAAGCCACGCCGAAGCGGCCTCTCGGTCCGTAACAATAATCCTTATATCCCCCACATAATTGTGCCCGCGGAGGATTTATAGAGCTGGTCCGGCCACCGATCCTATCTAACGATCTGCCCATTGAGCAGCCTGCCTAGGAGTGCAACGGGGATGCAGCCTGTGCCTCGGGAATGGGATTCATTCAGCACCGCGAGCGTCCACCGTGCATCGCAGTCCTCTCCTCTCCTCTCTCCATCTCTCTCTTCTCGTCTCCTTCCAACTTCCCAGGCCTTTTTCCCTCGATGCATGCGTTTCCCTCTGCATCTCCAGAGAATCCGCCGGGTCATCGAGATCTGCTCGCCGTTCGCTGCTCGTTTCGTATGGCCCGATTGGTTTGTCGACCTTTCGCGAAACTCGCCAGGGTAATTTCGTCCACCCGCGGCAATTTGCTTGTCCACCGGCTTATCTGATTCCCCACGATTAATCGCGAGTCCGAGCTTCCACCAGTTCGCTGCTTTCGATTCTGTCTCGCTGTCTCGTGGCGCGGTACCGATTTTGAGGTTAGGTTCGGTGCGCTCGAGGGTGTACGAGGGACTTTGTTTGTTTCGATGGATGTTTGATGTTATGGGGATGTGATGGAGACATTGCGTAGTATTAAATGGAGTGAGATAAAATTATTGGAAGAAAAATTGGAAATATTCATGGGGTCTAGGGTATTGTCTCGATTGGTGAAGATTCGGTGGGTTGTCGAGTGTATTGGCAAATGTGTGAGGAGGATTATAGAATTGAAATTGATAATCAACAACACATGTAAAGTCTAAAGTCTAAAGATATAGCATATAGACGTCGGTAAAGGAGTTATCTACCACAGTCTAAACGATCATTTTCCAATTTTTTATTAAAAATTCTGTATTTGGTGTTATCAGTTACCTTACGTGACTTCTCGATATTTCCTATTTCCTTTTCCTTTTCCTATTTCCTTTTGAAGCTCTTCCTCTTTCATTTTTCAATCTATCGGTTATTTGATCTCTCATGGTAGGTTTGAATTAGTGTAAAATTTGAAAAATTGAAAATTGTGACGAAAAATTGACATTTTCCAAAGTACCAAAAAGTATTTTCGGTAACTGTGTAATTCTATAGAACAAAATTGGAACCCTGGCGAATTAGTAATTATTCCGAACAATTGACACTGTCAAAAAATCGTTTGATTCTCTTCACATTCCTTCCTAAAGAATTATAGTAATTTAAACAATAAACCTATTCAAAAATCTCCCGAATAAGAAAAGAAAAATGAAAATAGCAAAAGAAAATTCGAATCAACGTATAAAATAATAATAAAAAGGAATAAAAAATCTTTTCATCTGCAAGACGTCAGAAAATTCCATTACCTATCTCAATATAAAGCATTCTACTCATCAGTCAGTATGTCATCAGAATTATTCTCATTCTGCATCATATGACATCGTAAACTCGGATTCTGAATAATTCCACTCCTCGCTCCTTTTTTACTTCGCTCATCTAGAAGATCATCTAGTTACACAGCGTATCCAAATAGGGAGCTACTGATGATCCACTGAGATAGATTCGCGAGTCATTAGATTCGACCAGAATTGCTCCGTCAATTGTGGGAGCGGTCCTGTTGGAACGAGGTTCGTTTCGAACAGGGTGTTTTATAGGTTTCGTACCGTTAACATGCATCACTGGCTTAGGAACATGCTCGTCATTAGAAATGCTTCTTTTGGCTTGGCTGCAGAGTTCAAAGCCCATAGTTTCGCGGAAGTTGAACGAGCAGCCCGAGTGCTATGAATCGACTCGAGTTTAGGAGAGAGTGCGAGTGCGTATCTGTAAATTGTAACGACTCTTTGCAGCTGCTTCCAGTTGTCCTGAATGCAGGACATAATTATTTGTGTAGTCTAGCAACATAATTGTATTATACAAAAATTGAAGTCTATTATTTATAATTATAATATATTAATATATATTATAAAAGGTATAGAATGAATTATGTATTCAGAAATCCGAAACATTCCGAAAGTAGAAAAAATTCAAGAAAATGAACGACCTACAAACAACCGAAACGTGTATAAAACAAAATTTACGAAGATTCCAAACCCTAGCAGAAATAATTAACCCTTTGTACCGAGAGGCGACTCTCAGTCACCATTTAATCAAATTCTAGAGATCATTATTAATTAATATCTCGAATTTAAAATTGTCCAACGATACGTGGAATATCGAGGTAAAATAATTCTATGTCTTACAATTAATTTGCACTGCTTAGTTACCGTTTTGAAAATATCGTCGACTTTATAGCAGGAAGTCTTCGAATTACTATGTTTCTGTAACGAAAAGATCGCCGAGTGCAAAGGGTTAATAAACGAAGATAGGAAACACGATTAAACAATTAAAAATATCCAAGAAAATTTATCTTCCAAATAACCGAGTATAGAATCAATGGAATATAAAATAAATCAATAACAACAACAACAACAAGGAACAAATAAATAAAACCCCAACTACGAAACCAAAAAAAGAGGAAAGAAATCGTAAAAGTCACAGAGAGAAATCAATTTTAGTACAACAAATCAATGCGCAATTTTAATATAAAATAAACCCACAATTGTAAGAAGAAATGAATAGAAAAGAAAATTAATAAATTAAACCTCAATCATAAAACCAAAAAAAGAAAGAAAAAAATATCGGAATACTCACAGAAAATAATTAATCCCAACACGAAGTACTTCTTACCAGAACTCAAAATCATTATTCGATTTTAATACAAAATAAAACCTACAACGATAAGGAGAAACCAATAAAAAGAAACCCAATTACAAAACTAAAGAAAAAGAAAAAAAAAAAAAGAAAATTGGAGAAACCAAAGAAAGGAATCGAGCAATTTCAGCGAAACCAGGCTCCTACAACGATAAGGAGAAACCAATAAAAAGAAACCCAATTACAAAACTAAAGAAAAAGAAAAAGAAAAAAGAAAATTGGAGAAACCAAAGAAAGGAATCGAGCAATTCCAGCGAAACCAGGAAGAAGAATGGAAAACAAACAAAGAAGACACAAAATAAAATCCCAATTACAAAACCAACAAAAAAGAAAGAAAAATATCGGAAAATTCACAGAAAGAAATCAATCCCAACACGAAGTACTTCTTACGAGGACACAAAATCGTTGCCCGATTTTAATACAAAATAAAACTCACAACGCCAAGGAAAAACTAACAAAAAGGACCCCAATTATAAAACCAAAGAAAAAGAAAAAAAGAAAAAAATTGGAGAATCCGAAGAAAGCAATCGAGCAATTCCAGCGAAACCAGGAAGAAGAATGGAAAACAAACAAAGAAGACACAAAATAAAACCCCAATTACATAACCAAAAAAAAAGAAAAAAATTGGAGAATCCGAAGAAAGGAATCGAGCAATTCCAGCGAAACCAGGAAGAAGAATGGAAAACAAACAAAGAAGACACAAAATAAAACCCCAATTACATAACCAAAAAAGAAAAGAAAAAAGAAAAAAGGAAGTAAAAATGGGAAAAAATGGAGGAAAGAAATGGATCGCTGAACGAGTCAGTTCTTGCTAGCCGGAGAAAATCGATGTGCGGCGCGATCGGCAAAAACTTTCACCGGGTGCTCCCACAGTAATTCTGCGGCGCGATCCGCGAACCGCCTCCGTGCCGCCTCTAAACGTCCCGGAGACACCGAGTCACCGTAAATCCCCGGCATGGGACGTCGATCCGCGGGAGAAGAAATTGAATCTCTCCGCGGCGCGGAAACGTATTCTCGAGGTCGGTGCCGGGGTCTTCTCTCGTTCCTGCCCGATTCCAGCCAGCATCCTGGAAGCGGTGATTCGACACGGCGGCAGGGGTAGCGCGTTGCGCTCCGCGCTCGCCAGGATGTGCAGGCGCATGCACAATTTATAATGCAATTAGAGCCTCGGATGGTAGCGCTCGGATTTATGGCAGCTGGAGAATCCTACCGTCCGAAGCCGGGCTGAGGTACGGGAAAAGGAAACGGGAGAAGAAGAAGAAGAAGAAGAAGACGAAGAGACGGTGCAGCCAGAAGACGAAGAGCTGCTCGTGGAACAGAGAAGGAGATGGCAGCCGCTGAGGTCGATGCAAGGGCTATATTCTCGTCGAATGAGTTATACGCCTCCCGCGGTTCCAATACATTATTTATCGCTCGGCTTTTCATTATTTCTGCGTCGTGCACGGCCGATGAATCGGCTACGAAACTCGCCGGTTTCCGGCCGCGCGCCTCCGTCCTTCCATCTCCATTGTAATTGCCTTTATCAGCATTGTTGCATCGCGAATCCACGCGAGTCTCCGAGATCCGACCACGAGGACCGTGGTCACTCTTCAGTGGACTAATTTCCTGTGATAGGAATTCAAAATTCCCGCCTATAACGCGTGAGTAACCAAAAACAAAGATAGAGTATCGTTAGGCATTACGTGTCTCGTGCATCAGTCGCGAATTAGCTGTGGCGCCCCCTTTTCAGAGCGATAATGTCCCCATATGTGTCACGAAAATCGAGCGATGACGAGTATACTCGTCAGTCACAGAGTAAGTGTCTCTGTTAAAATATTGGATCAAAGAGATGAGTTTATTTTATAAAATTGACAATTTTATTACTAATATCTACTTATTTGGTTAACATCTATTCTCTTATTGGTTAGTTTTCATGGATATCTATGAATTTTAGTGACCGTCGAAAAATAGCTAGCTAACTTCGGGCCAGCAGCCATCATGGGCTCAGCGCCTGGTCAGCGTCACGCATTTGTCCCATGGCGGACCATCCCTGAAGGAACTGTAGGATTTTTAGCTAAATTAATCCTATGCAGACAGATATCTGCGCATCTAACAAACAATAACTCTCGTTTTGTAACAAAACAGGTTTTATTTAACTAAAATATTACACTAAGTTTCTCACACGATCCTCTATTCACTACGCCTCTACACACATTCAGCTTTCTGACTCAACTCAAATCTGCCTACTTCTGACTTCTTCTCAATTCTTCTCAATTCCCACTGCCTCGCGCCCTTGCATCCTTACTTAAAGCCAAAACTATCTCTTTTCATTCACAGGCTTTTCTTCTCAATCATTCGACATAGTCACAGACATTCCTAGAAAAGGATTTGGCGCTATCGTTTGTTCTTTCGCGTCGGGACCGATGCCCCCCGTTCGCTATCCCTCGCTTTTCGAGAATCCGCCCAAACGTTTCCATGCACTCCCTTAGAAATAAGACCGCACACCCATTCGCTCCGCTGCTACTCTTAACCCTTTCGGCACGGAGGAGCTGGCCGCGGTTATACATTCGTGGTACGAGGAAATTTTCCACAAGAGTGGTGGCACTGGAAGCCACGAAACCGTGTTTTGCGGTATTCATAGAAATTTCGATTGTGATTGACACTAAATTTTTCATTCGGATCGCGACAGTCATCGATGACGTTTGGTGCCAATAGACGACGGTAGTACACAGAGAACGTTTCGTAGATGCACAAATAGCCGACGGTAGTACCTAGAGAATGTTTCATGGTCGTCGCCATTGGGCGGCAGTAGTACCGAAAGGATTAATACTTGTTAGTGTCCTTCATCGCTGGCCATACTACAGAACCCTATCATAAATCAGCCTCCTGGCTTTTGCTTTTGCCCCTCTTACAATAACATCTAAAAAATCATCGTTATTACTGAAATGACAAATTCAATGACCTATTAAGACCTTCACTTAAGAAATTTAGATCTCATCAACGAAATTGTTAATAATAATCACTGGAATTTACATTTACCTGTAAACGCAATCCCAGTTGTATAAACAAATTATGGGTGCAGATATAATACTATCACATACATTTACCTGTAAACGCAATCCCAGTTGTATAAACAAATTATGGGTGCAGATATAATACTATCGTACTTGCTGTACGAATTTGTTGTTTCCAATTCTAGTTGAAAGTAAATCTACGTTGCTTCAATACTTAGAATTAGCACAGTATAGATTACTTAATGTGGTTTACAATTTTTATCTCGATTCTGGGATTGGACTGACCAATTCTAGCAAGGTCCTGTAAAATCAAGGACTCTAGAAAAGGGAAAATCCAGGAATGTGTTTCCAGATTTGTAGAAGAGAGGTTCGTGGAGTCTAAGCCTGTATCACTGCGTTGATTCCAACAGAGATGTTAACGAGGATGAGTATGACGCGATGGTTCTGAGAGAGAGATAGAGAGAGATTGGTGACGGCTGTTGCTGGATGGAGATGGAGTGTTTGGAGTTTTGTGTGAAAGGTTGGCTTTTGGGTGATGGATAATGGAACGGCTTCGTGGATGAGGTTAGGGTTATAGGTATGATAGTTGATCGCCGAGGTGCTGCAGGTGATGCAAGAGGGTTTAATTATGGGAGAATGGAATTTGAAATATTAGAGTCGAATGTGGGGCAAATGGGGGTGATGGATTGGCGAAGTTGACTTGAGAATGAGTGTCGTAAGGTAGGAGTAATTTAAGTTTTAAAATTCCCTGGTTTAGAACGTACGAGTTTCGAAATTTCGTGGCTGTAAATATCCAAATCTAGAATTTCAGGATCTCCTATATTTCAATTAAAAAGTTTTTAATATACTAACTTGCTAAATTTGGACAATTCAAATATTTAAATCGAAGAATTCGAGTAATTAAGACTTTCGTGATATCAAATATTTGAATATCCACAAATAGGAAATTGAAAAATTTGAATTTAAGATTTGCAAATTTTTTAATAGATCAATTTTTAATTTTTTATATACGACCTCCCAAAATTTTAAGTATTCGACTTCAGAAATCCAAGCATTCAAATTTTATAATGTCAAATATGCATATTAAAATTTGTAGTTTTCGAGCATTTTATTTTTCAGAGCTTCAAATTCCAAAATTTGAAACAACATTTTTTAAATTCTAATATTCAAATGGAAGATTTAATTAAATTTTGAAGTACCAAATATTCGAATTTCTAAAATATCAAATATTCAAATATTCACAGATAGAAATTGTGAACTTTAAATTTACGATTTCCAAATTTAAAATATTCCAATAATATTATTCCAATATTCCAATATTTTATATTATTATATATTATATATTATTCACATATAGAAATTACAAACTTTAAATTTACGATTTCCAAATTTCAAATATTCC
>NW_016908540.1:1541964-1608403 GCF_001483705.2 Eufriesea mexicana | reverse complement strand
ATCCACAGATAGAAATTACAAACTTTAAATTTACAATTTCCAAATTTCAAATATTCCAATAATATTATTCCAATATTCCAATATTATTCAATATTATCCAATATTCCAATATTATATATTATATATTCTAATATTCCACTTAAGAATTTCTAAAATTTGAAATATTCGATTCTACAAATCCACGTACATAAGTTTCTCAATTTAATATTTCTAGTACCCAAACAGTTAAATTTTCAGTGCTTCGAATGCGAAATGTCCAAATAAAACTTCCAAGACCCTAGTCATTCGAAATATAAAAATTCCACTGACAAAGAACCTATTATACAACAACACCGATTTCTCTCTAACTTACAAGACATTTCCCAACTCGTGTCCCTAAAACTTACTCCAATAACTGCACTGCTAATCCATAAAACATCCAGCCACCTAGCTCTCGGTCTAATCCGACTCTCGCTCATTGTAAGACCTGATCCCCGCGCGCGAACGAGTCGTGTGCACAGGAAATCGAGCAGGATCGGGCGTTTAATTGGTCTTTATAGATCCTGCCGTTCTCCGATGCCAGCGTTACAATATTACACGTGTAACATGCAAATTAATATCGCGCCGCGGTAATTAGTACCCGCGTTGTATAAGCGGACGTCGAATCAATGTCGGGCCGGGTAGATATTCGCCTGGCGAGAACCGGAAACGCGGCCTTTGAGGCGACTGGAACGCCGAGTCCCCTGAAAACGTGTCCCACCGTTGAACTAGCGCGACCATACTCGCGCAATGATAAAAATACGTAGCTGTAAATAACGACGCTGGCTTCTGCAACGAGTCCTCATTAGCATCGTAATGTCGACGTAAGTTATTGCGCCTAATGATACAGGCGCCTGCGAATGTGGTCAGAGAGGGTCTGAAAAGAAAGGGAAAAGAAAAATGAAAGGGACGGGAAAAGAAAAGAAAGCGTGGAATCGAAGCTCCGAGGATGGAGCTGTAGAACCGGAAGGCCACTCGCGGAATAAGAAGCACGCTGCAAGATGGCGGGGGACGGGGGGAATTAAAATCATATACGTTCGACGAGGGTTAAATTGACGAGTATCGGATGTATCTGGGATGGAACTTATAGTTTTCAGGTATACTCTCGAGATTTAATGCGGGATTTAATAAAATATCGTAATACGAGAGATTTCGTGTTGTTCCAGCGAGAAATTGGATGGAATAGTAGAGGAATTATGGTAATCGCTGCTAGAGAAGGATAGACAGCGTGTGATTAAAACGGTGTGCCTTTATATTCATAGAGCTGCCTTCACGAATTTTTCTGCGCGACAGTGATTTAGAAAAATATTTCAAGCATTCTACTTTTTGAACACAGATATGGGGTATGGAATATTCGAGGTACTCGGATTAAGCTCCATTAGAGATAGGTGAGAAGAATAATGTTATTTTTTGGAAATAATTTCTCTAAATTTTCCTCATTTTGTTTCAAGTAGTTCCTATATAGTCTGACATTTTTACATATGTGAAAATTTTGTTACAACACTTTTAACACTATTTAGTATTCATACATATTGATTATAACACTTAACATTTTTTGACAGTTCATACATGTTGATATTGACACTAAATCTACCATGACTTAAAGAAACAATTTCAAAATTTTGTTTAAAAAATCTGGATTCTTTTTCAATATTTTTGTTTTAATTAGATATTATCTCGATTCTTCTATTTCGATTCCATCTTCTAATAAGTATGAAATTAATTTTTTGATATTTTCTCTTTCACATTTTTTCTTTTAATAATTTTTTATATTTTCACGTGTGTTAAAGAAAATTAGTTTAGGAAAGATATTCCTCTTCCTTGGGAATGTACTTTAATTAACAAAATATGGAAAGTAGCTTTACTTTTTGGAATTAGTGTTTTAAAAATTTTTTCCCTTTTGCAGCAAAGTTACGAAATTTTCTTTTTACTGTAGATATTTTTCTATAAGTATAAAATATGTTATAGGGAATTGGAAAGTGTTAGAATATTTATTATCAATGAAATATTTTTGTTGGACGGTAGAGTCTAGAGTACTCTTCCTTTTCTTCAATACACAGCTACAAGACAGGAAGGGTAAGGCGATTTTCTGAAACTGATTCTTCGAGATTTGCTTTATCTTCTTTTGCACGAATCTCTGTAATCTTCTCGTTACTCTATACATCCCTCGTGTTCAAAATATACACTGCGAGACAAAAATTTCAAATCACTTTCCCTCTTATACCTATACACCCCCTGCTAATTCCATCATTAATTTCAAATCAATTTCACGGACAGCAATTTTCTCTAATTCAACAGTGCCTTGGCTAAAGAATTTTCTGACGATAACAAAATCCCTTGGATAATATTTCTTTTCCAATTTTTCCGTTCCCTTCTACCAGGTAGTAATTTCAAACTCTCGTATGAAAAAATGTGAAGGAAATAAATTTCTCGATAACTATCAAATTTAAAAGTCCATTATTTTCTATGAAAAATTAATTCTCTATTCGCTTATGTGGAAGAAAATATATTCGTGATTAACTATGAAATTCGAAAACCTCTTATCTTCTTTGAAAAGCTAATTTCTAATTCTCTCCGTATAAAAATAGAGAATACATTTCAGAAAATAATAATAGCCATGCAATAAGGAAATACAAAAATAATAATAATAATACATATAAGAAAATCTATTCCTCGTTAATTATGAGAATCAAAAATCCTCTGATATAATTAAAAAATTATTTGTTTTGTATATAGAGGGAAAGAACATATTTTTGTCTGTATACAAAGTAGGGAGTATATATTAAATAATAATAATAATAATAGTAGCAACAACAATAATAATAATAATATTAAAAGATCACAGAATGTTAGCTAAAGTGTTAGAGAGCGTAGGGATAATAATCATAATAATAATAATAATAATAATAATAATAAAAATAATTGTAAGAAAATATGTTCGTTATGAAATTTTAAAAATATTCTATTCTTCTAAAAAAAAATTATTCCCTCTACTCTAAGTAGAACAAGATATTATTATCCACTAACCATGAAATTCAAAGATCTATTCTCCTTGAAAAACTAATTCGTTATTCCTCGTAATCGCGATAACGCGATAACTCGCTGGTTATAATTAGTATGGAAGAAGTTTATGCAGGAACTTGTTAACACACGATCCTTTTCCGAGACAATTTGCGGGGATCGTATGGTAGTCCATAATGTCAGGATCGTCGAGGTATTAGAAAGTCTCCCTCATCAGGCTTAAAAGAACACGAGCTCTCGGTTGCGGGCGTGAAGGAGGCAAAGCCATGCTCGAACCGTTAATCGCGAGCGTAATTACGATAATCGCTCATTGATTGCCTGGTGAACGTGCCTTCTGCACTTTCCTACCGCCTGCACGAGCTACACAAAGCATCACGTCCATTGCACCAGCGGCGCAGTCGGAAGATCAAACGCGTAAAAATTTATAATTTATGTCGAACGCGTGTCTCGCGAGCTGTTAACTTGCCCCGTTTCTACGTTTTCTCTGGAAAATCCATCAGTGGACATTTTTCAGTAAGGAAAGAATAATAGGATAACTTGGCAGAATTTATCGTTAGTAGAATTTAGTCAAATTTATCGTTACTAGAGTTTAGTGAAATTTAATATAATAACAGTAGAATAATTAGAATAAATAAGTGGAATAATTTAGAAATTAAATGCTCAAAGTATTTAGGTTCAGAGTAATCTGTGTTTCAATAAAGCCAATAATTTTATTTAAATAAAATTTCTTTTTACACTAAAAAAAATGTAAATTCTACTCCTAATATTTTTATGAATAACAAATATTCTGAAAAATAGTCACATGTAAAAATTAAACTCAGTCGTCAGAGATTAGTCCAACCACCCTTACAAAGCAATTAGTATTAGCTCCCTAGAAACAGATTTCATTCTTCTTCTTTCAATTTATTTATTTAAAGTTGCAGTGGCTTGCATACCACCACTAACAATCGTATAAAATAAACGAAATCTTTTTCACTCATAAAGTAAAAAAATTGTAATTGACGCTAGACGTACCAGGGACCAAATTGTTTTTTAAAATTTTCAATTAAAAATTTGGTATTTAGCGTCTTCGTTTTGGTCACTTGTCTTTGCAATTCTTCTTATAGCGTAATAATATTTTTAATATATAATTATATATAATTTCTCAATATTTCCTCGTGTTCCACATTTCTAGAATTTTTCTTATTTTATTTCTTCTTCTACCATTCATTTGACCGTTCATGGTAGGTTCAGTGTTAACAATAGCGCACAATCACGATCTTTCTCATCACTTGAAACGACTATTCTAACCAGAACATTCGATATTGCTATTATACTGCAATAATATCACGGTAATAAACTACCATACTATGATAATAATAATAACAACAACAATAATAAAGAAAATACGCGATTAATAAATTAATATAATTGATATTTTTAATAATTAAAAATAGTAAGACACAATACCGAAGTACCATCCACATAACTAGGTTCCCAGACACCAAGTATAATCCACTCGCAGCAATGCAAAGAGCTCGCTGTACCAGCCGAAAGAGCAGAAAATCGGTAATCTCCTCTTATCTCCGCGTTTCGCGTCACGATCTATCCTCTAAACACCCCCCTCCATCTCGTGAAATCCTCCTCTCGGTGCATTACAAATCACCGCGAAAGTGCTCTAGCATCCTCAACGAGGTCGTGGACGTTCGCTTAAATCGCCGCTCGCCCGCTCGCTCGCTCGCGGTGCCGAGTTGATTAATGCCGCCACCCACGCGTCCTCCGCGATCCAATTTCCAGAACCGGCGTCGCTTCTGCGACGATGAGGGCAATTAGCCGCGGCGAAAGCGAGCCGGTTACGAGGCGCGTGATCGACGTGGAAGCGTGACTTATCCTCGGCGAGTACCAGGCCAGCCGAGCTGGCCGAGCGGACGCCGCGAATAAAGACATTAATAAAGGCGTGCGTGGCGACGAGGGAACGCGGAACGCAAGCCAGGAAGCGAGCGTGGAATACAATACGCGGGCCCAGACGTGGCCGGATAATGGATGCCGACCGACGATGTAACGGATGCTGCTCCAGATGGTGGCGCGCTATCGTTCGCCCTCTGATGGCTACTCGGATATACGCGTTATCGGCCAAGGGAATCGCGGGATCGAACAAAAACCGCCCAGCCACCTTCCAGTCCACGCGGAAGCCCAGGATGACAGCGGGATGTTGTCTTAATACCGAAAGCCAGCTTCCACCGACGCCATTGTTACGCAGATATGGCCGCCGAGGGACTCCACGTTGCCTCTTCCTCGTTCTGCTAGGCTTCTTCGTGGAATAGGGTGTTTCGTGCGAGTGCAGGATTCCACGGTCAGAGGAAACAGAGTACCTCTGGGTACCTGGCTTCTCGAGCTTCGGAGCTCGCTTTGTCACGGTGTTTGCGCGAGTGTTGGTTTTATACGTGCGAATGAGAATCAGGTTGAATAAGTGAAAATCATTTGCGATGATATAAATACTGGTAACCCTTCTATAACACGGTAGATAGGTTCCTGGAAAATTCCGTGTTATGTGAAACCGTGTTGTATGAGACCGGAGCCAGTACAAAACGGGAGGTTTCGTTCCGAAAATTTATAAAAATTTTTTTTTAATTCTATATAAACAAGTTAATTTTTATTGAAAATATAAATGTATGTACGACACAAAACAAAGATATTGTTTTAATTTAACGCAACTTTTGTTTAATAAATTTCTTCGTCGTCACTGTATAATTTTAATTTAATAAATTTCTTCGTCTCACAATCAGTATAATCAATCGAGAACGCTTTATCGGTGGAATGATATCACCTTCATTTTCAGAACTTCCTTCTTCATTTGAAGTTCTTGCATCTTCTTTCTCCTTAAAAAAATCTGTAATTTCACTTTGCTTGCTGGTCCCTACCAGGTCATTATAAATTTCTCGATATGGAGCTGAACAATTTTGCAGCTTCCTTTTGAAATTTCGACTTCTTTCAGCGGAAGGGTCTGCATTCGAGAAAAATGACTCGAGATTTTTAGGTATGCTTAGACCTTCTTGTAATTTTTTAATGTTAAATTATTAACTGCACAATCTTCGTCAGTGCTAGTGTCCTCAGAATCGATTTGATTTACAGCTTCAGATTCCATTTCCATCAAATACGTTATAATGGAACCGTGTTATAGGATGCCGTGTTATAGGAGGGTTGCCACAATTTACGAATAGTGTTGCAATGAAACCGTGTTATAGGATGCCGTGTTGTAGGAAGGCTACCTGTATAATATGTGCGAGTGCAGTCTAGTAGGAATTATGATTGAAAAATTGTTTGGAAGAATATGCCAGAATAAAACAGTTATGTGAGTATCGTCAAAGAGGAAACATAAGTATGCAATGGTTAATAAGAGTGAGAGAGTAAGAGAGAGGGAGAGAGAATTTTCTAGAAAATGTTAATCAATTTCTTGTTTAAAATAGTTTATTTCGAGTTGTTTTCATTATTTGAATATTTTTATTTAAATATACTAATGTGTTAACTATTAAAAAACGTAGAAGATATTGGGGTCCATTTCTATCCACATAGTTTGGATATACCGGGTGTCACGAATTTTTGGGTCTATGTGACCGAATCGGTGAAGGCAGCAGTGTTGTCCTTGTTAGACTTTTTCATAGTCGAATTTTATTTATTGAGGGAATTGGAGTTTTAAATAGGTTATGTGTTCCGCAACTTCATTTTGTTTTGGGTAGTTATATATTTTAAAGTTTTGTAATTTGGAAATTTACTTTTTTCGTATTTTGAAATTCGAGCCTATAGGGTGCTTGATTTTTGGACAGAGGAGGATACTTTAGTGTGGTTTAATATCCCCGTTGTTCGAGAATAGAATAGAGTGGTCTGTCCTTTGTTTATGTAAATGAAGAATAGTCCGCATTCTTGTTGCCAATTCTGCCCTGGCACAGAATGTGTTTGTTAGCTGATTAACCTACAAATCTACCTGTTGGAGCCGCAATATTAGAACAAGAAACCTATTTATTAAATCTTCTTGTGCAAACTATACCGAAATCGTTGTATTACTTACAGAAATTGTTCACACTTCGTTCTGATAATGTGGGATCTTAGTCTAAATCCAAAAGTGTTTCCTAACCTATAAATCTACACACGTATCTTTTAGAATCCCAGTATTTAAAGAAGAAATCTACTTATCGAATTTTCAAATATCATTATATTACTTTTGAACATCATCTATACTTTTGGTTTACAAAAGAAGAACCCAGTTAGCCTAAAATCCCAGAATATCTTTCAGAATTCCAATATTAAAACAGGAATCTTGTATATTGAATTTTCCATTATTCAAAACAATATTATCACTACCTTATTATCTTCGATCAGAAAAACACTTCAGTAACTTAAAATCCAGAGGTGTCAATTACCAATAAAACTATAAAACAAGGTACCTACTCGTTGAATTTTCAATTATTTAAATAAATATTATCACTATCGTATCATCTTCCATCAGAATAACACCTGAGTAGTCTATAATCTAAAGGTGTCAATCACCAACAAAACGACGAAACAGGGTACCTACTCACCGAATTTTCAATTATTTTAAAAAATGTTATCACTATCTTATCACCTTCAATTAGAATAACACCTGAATAGTCTAAAATCCACAGGAATCAATTACCAACGAAACGATGAAACAAGGTACCTACTCACCGAATGTTCAATTATTCCAAACATTATTATCACTATCTTATCATCTTCGACCAGAATAACACCTGAGTAGCCTATAATCTAATTATCACTATTCTATCATCTTCGATCAGAATAACATCTCAATAGCCTAAAATCCAGAGGTGTCAATTACCAACAAAACGATGAGACGAGGTACCTACCAACTCACCGAATTTTCACTGTATCCATATCCCACGACCAAGAATGAAAAATTCCCTCGAAACCCTATACCTACTTCTAGACTTTTCGTTAGCAGCGTCGACGTAGCGAAATGGGACCAGGTATCGGGCAGAGTTCGTGTGAGCCGATGGATTCCGCGGCGCGAAACTCCCTCGTGGCCGCGTGTAAACGAGTAAAACGGAACGAGCTGGCTTACCCTTGTCCAGCCGGCTTTATCTCGTACCCTTCGTGAGCCTCAGCTCGACCATTAGTCGTTGTCAGTTACGTCCGGCCTCTCCTCTTCTGGATCAAGAACCAGGAACCAGGCGTTCCTCCGTTCGTGCTCCGTTGCGCCGCTCGTAACGTGACCCCTTCACCACCTTCGAGGAATTAAGATATCGAGTCTCACCGAGGCAACGGAATTATTCCCCTGCGCCTCGATCTTTCTTTACGGGCTGGTACGCGATGATCGATCACCGTTTTAGCGTACACCCGGCCTCCACTCGAATAGTTTCTGGGAATTGAGATATCACGGAGTGGCCTCTGGAACGCGAATCGTTTGTCTTCCGCCTTTGTTTCCCGGTCAGGGTCATCGATTCACCCTGGATGGTTGCCGAGTTTCGATTACCCGTTCCAGGGTTTGCATAGTTCGATGGTTTGCTGTTGGGTGGATTAAGATGTTTGGGAGATCGCGAGAGTGGATTGCACTGTGCGCTAGTTTCGAGATGAGGCTACGTATTGATTCGTAGTCTGAAATATGTGACACGTGTATTTCTTAGTTGTGGAAGTGTCATATTTCTTAGTTATGAAGGTGTAGTTGTGTCTGTGAAGGTTTTAGCGAAATTTAGATAAGTTGATCAGGTGCACTATGTATTCCTTGGCAGATGACTCGATGTATGTGAAGGTTTTAGATAGCAATTAAACAGAGTAATGAAAAGTATTGCGTATTATTTAAAAGATGACAGAATTAGTTATGTTATGAAGTACAAAGCACATGTATTTTTACTAGTCGAGGTGTTCACGTGTCTATGGAGACTTTAGGTAGAAATTGAACAAAATAATCGGCTATACCGTGGGTTTCTCAGAAGAAGAATAATGGATATAATAGGATAAGGTGATATTCTAAGTGATTAACGTCCTTTAACCCCTTCACTTAAATAACGTGTGAGACTCGTGGTAGGGAATCGGGTCGAACACGAGTGTCACGTGTGTCAGACGTGGTTCGTAGATGGGGTCCAGCGTGAACAACACGAGTCAGACTCGTGGTCAATTTTCGTCCATGTCTTTCTACATCAGTTTCGTGTTATTCTTCCTCGCGTTAGTACAAAATGGCTCCACGTCTGACTGATTTTGCTATTGACGTGTTACATCCCATCGCAACGAGCGAGAATTTAGCGAGTAATTATTTCACATTTTCACAATTTTTCTAAGAAAATATTTCTAAGAAAAATTTGGGCTGGGTAATAGACTGATCCATGACCGATAGTAAATGAATCAGTTCGAAGGTTTTCGTTAAACACGGAGAAGATACCTGCGCAATTATTTTGTCCAGGAAACTAGTAATTTACATAGCTAGCAAATCAGTAATTTAGACGTGCTTCTGCAACGTTTGACGATTATTTTCATTAGCCAGGCTAATGGTTAATTTTCCCCGATGTCTTTCTATCTCAGCTACGTGTTAATCTTCGCCGCGTTCGCACAAAATGGCTCCACGTGTGACCAACTCTGTCGATAATGGCACGCGCCATTGGAACTTAAATCGTAGGGCAAGGGGTTAATAAACTATAAAAATTGAAACACTCGTGTACTTTTCCCACTAGTTTAGGTATGTTAAATACAGTATATCTTGAAAAGTTTTAAAGAGAAATCAGGTTATACCTGTTGCCTCTGCCACACCTGACGAGACATGTCCCGAGCAGCCAGAAATGGGTAAAAATTAATTACTGTTACGCGAACTTTTCAAATTACGATCACCTAACATCCACTGACATATACTTAATCAATTTTAAAATCAGCTGCTAGTCAGCTCGTCTAGGATGTAGTGAGCGTAAATGCAGAATACGAGGAACGGGTAAAGAAGAAATGGTCTTCTTTAGCGGAAATATTAAAGAACACGTCTATAAGTTTAGATAGACACGCGAGATATAATGTCCTCTATTCTCATTTTTCTTCCAGCTGGAATTCCATCTCTCAACATCCTATACTTACCCGTTACATTTTTAAGAACCTGTTTCCCGCTTTTCCTGGATCATCTTCAGGCAATCTCCGTGACTTCTTAATTCCACGCGACCAATCACATTTATTCATAATTCGCCTGGCTGGTTCGAGACTCGCCCGACCAGTCGTCATCTCGACTCGTTCGAAAACCTAGGATAACATCCCGGAGTTACTCTAACGGGGTACGGTGCGCGAATATCACGAGCCAGCTAGCCAGCCAGTTAGGCCCTTCGTTAGCTGAAAAATCGATCGCGAATTCGCCCTGTGCACGAAACCCACACCGTTATCTCGAGGTATTCTTTAACGCGTTTTATTAACCATGGCGTTTATGAGCTGTCGCCTCGTAATGAACGGACCCGTTTTATCGTCGTGCTTACTGGGCTTTGCAAAAAGTTGCAGAGTCGAAGCGGCGCAAAAAGTGTCGTGATTTCGCCACAGGATGCGCAACGTCGATTCGCACTGGCGCAGATCTGATGGTTGTGTGTCCGAAGCGTGTGTTCGAAATAGGGAAAATGTTGCTGAGAGCCGAGAGCGGATGGTCAGAGGTCAGCCTGGTCGTAACTCGCCAGGCAGCGAAGCGAGAAAAGACGGCTACCGAGTAAATGCATTGGCATTTAATGAAAGTTTGGCATCGTGCAACCCGCGAGCTACCAGTTGCCTTCTTCAGCTACCGAGTTGTTCGCGGGTAACGTCGTATAAGTAGCTTGTTCTCCGTTTCTTATTCTGATGCCTCTTCTCTCTTTAGGCATGTTTACGTTCACTGGAAACTCCACACGGTGACACGCTTCTCGTCCGAAGGATTTCCTTCGTGAGACAGAGGCACACCTGTGCGTGCAATCTTCCTTCACCACTGAGCGATTTATTCCGACTATTCATCTTTCCTGCTGTGGGTTTATATATTTCGCCATTCACGTCCTAAGGTATCGCACCTGGCAACATTGCTGTCCGATACGGAGTAGAGTTCTCCTCGTTTGTTTATTTCGGAATTTTCTCTCGTGTACTGTTGCTTTTTCTTCGTCTCGTCCCAGTTGCTTCATCGTACGCGTCATTTTCGGTTTTTACGCAATTATTGACGCAATGCTGATGTGATTATAGGTATTAATTTGTTAATGACTTTAAGCAATGTTTGTTCGGTGAATTATGCGATTTGAAAGGTAAAAGAATCATAGGCTGCTTCTATTTTCCGTGTACAAGATTCTAACCTATAAAATTGTTAGTGAATATTCTTGCATTCGATCACTAAAATGTGGACATTCAATGTACTATAGATGTATATGTAAATTCAAAATTGTGATACTGTATAATTCCTTAATAAGAATTTCTGAATTAAGACACCTAACCTTAAAGATTCAGAGAATTTTTTCATCATCCGTATAACTATAATAATGCCAAACTTCTTAATAAAACAAAATGAAACCAATGAATGTTTATGTCTAAACATTACAAAATGATGCATCATATGCATTCTTACATCTTCTGACTTTTGCTCGATGCATCTGTTAAATTGCCAAACTCTTTAATAATACTTTCTTCACTGAATCGCCTAACCTCAAAATTTTAAAAGATGACGCTATGAAACCCCTAATCGATCAGCAGAAAATCGATAATATCTGAAGGGTAGAAGTTAAAAAAAAATAACGTAGGAAGACAAGATAATCTCTGTTAAATTATCTAAACCTAAAATATATCAAACTAACATATCGTGTGTGTTTTTATTTTTAGCAAATCTCACGACGCATTATTGTCTCGTCTACGAAATTACCAAGCTTGCGAATAAAATTTTCTTCAACGACCTAACCTCTAAATTTCAAGATTCGCCACCGCGTTTAATCATCAGCCAAAAGATTGACGAGAAAATAATCAATGGTATGTAGAAGATGGAAAGAAAGACGTGTTAGGTTTAGGTTAGGTTTTCGACAAATTTTACTTTTAGCAAATCTTACAATGGATTATTGACGCATTTACGAAAATACTAAGCTGGTTAATAAAATTTTCTTCACCAACCTAACCCCAAAATTTCAACAGTCCATACCGCGTTTAATTACCGACCAAAACTTTCGATTACCGATCACAAAATCGATAGTACATAGGTGGAAAGGAAGGTAGGATAATTTTTGTTTAGGTTTCTACCAAATTTTATTTTTGAAAGATCTTATGACACATTATTGTCGCATCTACGAAAATTACTAAGCTCGCGAATAGAATTTTCTTCACCGACCTAACCTCAAAATTTCCAACGCCGACACCGCGTTTAACCACCAGCCAAGACCCTCGATCGACGAGCAGAAAATCGATAAGGCGTAGAAGGCGGGAAAAAATGGCGGGTAGACAGGATAATCCCTCGGATGCGTGTCGGGGTCGAATGTTAGACAGGAAAAATTGTCCGCCGATATAGTCTTCCCCGGAGCTATCAAATTCCGCGTGGATAAAGACGTGGGATACGTCGGACGGCTCGTGAATGGGATTATTAATATTTCCCTTTGCTGCGCTTCTCTTCTCGCGGCCTTTCTCCGCATCGCCTCGGAGCGATCCGAGCGAGATACCCTTGCCGATAATTTATGCGAAATCGTGAAATCAAGTTTTACTACTTCTCGCCCGTCCACCTCTCTTTGGAGACCTTCTTCGCAGCTACGCGCATAGATAATTAAGATATCCGCTTCCACCGGATTTATTAATACATTTCTTGCTATCCTCGACGAAACTCCTTCGTTTCTTTTGCTGGCACAAAGTGGCGTTTTCATGGAAGCCGCTGGATGAAGTTTTAATTAATTACTTCGGTGTGAAGTGAAGCTGATGTTGTACACGTAGGGAATATGTTTCGGTACGCTTCGAGCATTTGTAACGCGGATAGTAAATTCGCGGTGCGTACTAACACTCGCGCGGAATTTGATTAACCTTGGTTTTCATGCTCGGCGTAAGGTTATAAGTCAGCTGTGCCTCAGTGTATTTTAGCACTCTCAGGGGAAGATCTAATGGAAAAAGTGTAATATATTAGTGTGCTTTAATGTATCGTTCTTGATCACTTCCAGCATTTGTAACGCGAATAATAAATTTCAGCCGTACAGCCTAACAGTTTTCAAGATTTGATCATATTTCTGCTTTTCCTGCTTATGACTAGGTTATTAGTTACCTATGATTTCGTGTATTTTAGTAATTAATCTTTCTATATCATGTTGATTATTATTTTATTACTTTATATTCGAATAATAAGGTTATTATTGAATATCAATACGCCATTTTAATGTTTTCATACTGCAATGTTGCACTTATCGATCATTGATCATGAAATGTAGTTTTAACACAGTGCTTATCGCTCACGAGTTTTCTCGCGTTCCGCGCGCCATCTGTTAAGGACCGCTCGCGAGTTTTCTCGCTTTTCGCGCGCCATCTGTTATGGATTTTAGATATCAACACACTGTCTTGTCCAAACGTGCGATCCCCGTACGCCTTAGAAATTTCTATGCGGTATCTAATATGTTAGGTTAGGTTTCGGGTTACAGACGAAAGATCTGTCAATAAAAGAACATCGATGACCGAAGAAAATGTCATTTATGTGGTAAGATCGGGTTAATAAATCAAAAGGAACGGTTGATCTTGATTATATTTTATATTTCTTAACAGTAGAACTACCAACCCAGTCAAAATGACTGGTCCCAGAATTTTCCTTTTTGCAATTACCGAACACATACACCTGCTTTAAGAATAAAATTGGTATCAACTCATATTAGGAAAGAACTGTAATCAATATATTCACTCATATTCATCGTACCGCTAGAAATGACTATAATCTGTGCACGTTATAGTTAGGTACCCATTAAAGATCGGTAGATCTAGTGTAAATGGTGTAAAATAAACAGAGACTCGCTGTCTTCTATGATGCGTGGTACACATGGTGCGCTGCCAAAAAGTGTGTCCCATTGAACCCTTTGTCAAGGATTTTATAAGCTCTATGATAATCCATTGTGTGAGAGGAATCTTTATTTGGATGGCGTCACGCTGCATCCAGATCTATCCTTGCTTCGAGGAACCAACCAGCTTATCAATTCTCGAAGCAGAATTGTGACGCAATAGATTGTCATAGGGCTTATGAAAACCTAGTTGAAGGGTTCGACGATATACTTTTTGATAGTCCACCATCTGCAGCACGCACCTCAGAAGACTCAAGCCTCCGCACATTTTTACCGCCAGGGACTAAAATATAATCAAAGTTAAAAGTTCAATTTCTATAAATTCGATGATTACCACAATATTCTGCATCGTCCTGGGTTTCATAAATTGAAATAGATAATACAAGTGCGTTAACGAGTTAACTCGTCATCGGTCAACAACGTTTGGACAGAAAAGAACCAGTTAACTCGTCAGCGATCAACAATGTGTTAAGAAGAGTACTCGATAACCTATTCTTTCTATCAATCCTATATTCACCGGTATCGATCATCAATCCCTCGTATCGAATTTCCCATCTTTGCTAGCCAAAAAGTATTCGATAACCTGATCCTTTTATCAGCCCTGGCTCGCCGATATCTAACATCAATTCTCTATATCGAATTACCCATTTCACTGCAGCCAGAAAGAGCCCGATAACCTAACAGAGCAACAACTCAACCAGCCTCCCTTATCTACCAGAGCAACATGACCAATCTGGCCATCCCCGTATCTCAGCTTAAATTCACACCACGATAACGCACAAGCATCCCAATAACTAACCTTCTTCGCTCTTTGGCCTCGCAAAAATGTCCCCCGATAGCCAAGGAATCTCTCCTCGGTATCGATAGTCGACGGTGGACCAGTTGAGAATCTCTGAGCTGGATCTATTCGAAAGCAACGTCTATTACGCTCTCCTTCCTACGTCCTCTGATAATTTCAGCATTCCACAAATCATTTAGCGAGGCACACGCGACCAGTACGCCCACAGCTGGATACACCCGTCCTGATAATACCCGATCCCTCGATCGAGAGCGGTTTCCATCCAGTTTCCCTTGAAACGCGTGTCAACCCCGTGTCGAAGTCCGCCCACGTATCGACGCGTGTCGCAGGAACGCGAAAAAGCGGAGAAAAAGGCGGCATGGCGGAGGACTTTTTCCATAGGACACGTTTGCTGGCGGAATTATGCGTTTACGTGAGCCGCCTGTGAAGAAAAAAAAGAGAGACGCAGCCCCGCTCGTTGGTATTTCGAGACGGTAGCCTGGATCCTCGTGCTGTATTTTTGCCGGCCCGTTCTGGCCGCCGGTAATGGCGTTCGTGAAGGGAGATAATCGAATGGCTGACTTATTTTGGAAACGAGCGGACGCCGCGACTGGAATCCCGTATGATCGGCCTGGGCCTCGCCACTGGATCATTGGTCGAGTCTGCGGGATGGGGATTGGCCGAGGATTTTCGACCGATGCGTACGATTCTTGGCTAAATGGTGGTATTTGTTCGGACGATAGGTATTATTTCGTTGGAAATTTCATTCGTACGGTTACGCAATTTTCAGTTTCTTTCCAGGGATTTCGAGGTGTTTGCGCGCAGAGACGTTATGGTGATCCTTTCGTGGATAGTATCCGGTGGTCTCTGATTTTTCTTTCGGCGAGAATTAGATGAAGGTTCTTTGAAATTTTGTCATTTTTATGCTTGAAGTACGAATTTCTTGAATTTTTTTTATTTTAATAAAATTAGTTCTGTAGTCCATGAACGGTTTTATAAAATTTTATGAATATTTAATTTCTTAAGTCTCTTGAACTTTACATTTATCTCAAAATTGTACATATTTTTATTTTTACTCGCTGAATTTATTCGATCTTTATTGTGGAAAGATGATTTTTCTTTTGGTGAAGCTACGGTGAAAGTTCTTTGAAACTTTTTCTTTTTTTTTTGTTCACAACATACGAATTTCTTGAATTTTCTTTATTTAAAATTAAAATTAATTCTGTAATTTCTGAACCATTTTAAAGAATTTTTTGAATATTTAATTTCTTAAGTCTCTTGAACTTTACATTTATCTCAAAATTGGACATATTTTTATTTTTATTCGTTGATGTTATTCGTCCTTTTTGTGGAAAAGTGATGTTTCTTTTAGTGCAGATTAGGTGAAAGTTCTTCGAAACTTTTCCATTTTTATACACACTATAAGAATTCCTAATGTTTTTATTTTAATTATTGTATTAAAACTTACCCCAAGTCCCTCAATTCTGCAATCTCTGAATGGTTTTTAAAAATTTTCTGAACACCTAACTTCTTAAGTTCCTTGAACCTTATATTTATCCCGAGATTGTAAATATTTAAAATTTTTACTCGTTTAAATTATTCGTCCTTTCTCTTATTCTGCAGAAAACGTTTAAACAAACTCAGGCGTCTGTCTCACGAGTAAATATTCCAAAATTAATGCTAATAACAGGCAACAAGAAAACCTCGAGTTGCTCTAAATATTAAAAATTTTTACTCTTTTAAATTATTCGTCCTTTTCCTTGTTCTGCAGAAAGCGTTTAAACAAACTGGGGCGTCAGTCTCACGAGTAAATATTCCAAAATTAATGCTAATAACAGGCAAGAAAACTTCGAGTTGTTGTACGCGTCACTTTGATTGATTTTATCAGAGGCTTCAATCTCCAAACCTAAATATTATAGTCTACTCAACTAACAACCTTACACAAAATTCCACTTTGCATAAGAAATCTGTCCACCGACTACTTGACAACCCAAACCTGTTTGCAATTTAACCTAATCAGACCAAATTCCGAGCAAAGTTCAATTCTGTGATAACAACACACCTCTTTCCACTCATTCTCGCTCCCAACAAAGCTCGTTCTCAATCCCAACCACATTCGAAATTTAATTTCCTACAGCCTCGTCGACTCGCGAAATCTTCACCGGAAAGATTAAATCGGACTTCGAGAAAGGACTGCCTTTGTTGAACAAGTAGTCTGCACGGCCACGTTTTCCCGGAGGAATAAAATACGTATTTTTAGGCGTCCCCTTTCTTTCTATACGCGGCGTATCATTACTTTAATGCATCGTTGCTGCTCGCGAGCAGAAACGAGAGAATCGAAATCGTCTTGATCGTCGGCGGTAACGGAGTAGGTTACTAATGGTGGGCTTGCTGGGTCGGTGGGTTGGTAGACTGGGTTGGGCTTCTTAGAGGTCCACCGAGGTCAGCTGTACGAGAAGGATATGGTTGCCCAAGGCACCGATGACATCGACGAGCGAATAACCAGGCTCTCGAGACTCGAGAACGAGCTACGTCCACCGAACAGGGACTCGATCCTCTCAATGAAATATTCCCGAATAATTCTTGGAACCCGGATTTCAGTATACAACACGTGTTCTAGCAACAAGGCTACGTTGGAAAAATACAAGTCGGCGGAGAGGGAAAAAACAAAACAGAAATTGAAACTGGATCTGACTAAACTGAAAACTGTACTGAAACTGTCCTCAAACTGAGCTTTCGCAAATTTTGTGAGCGCTTATATAATGTTAGTTTTTTTGGGGGGGGGAGGGGGGTGAAGATGACGATTGGTCCTTAGTGAAAGTGGGAATGAGTCAATTGTTTTTGGACTCTGAAATAGGTCTGCGTTTATCAACCAAGTCCTTCTAGTGACTAAGGATCAACGAATCGTTAGTCATCCAACATAATCATGCCAGTCCCCTTTGAACCTAAGTTTGGCTGCTACTCTATTTTTCCTGGTTCTCGTCGAACTTTGGAAATTTATGTCTCTTTTCTGGGATTTTTGCAGTGATGAGAAATGAGGATGGAGTTATTTTGGGGGTCAGATTTCTTTTTCCCTTGGGAATCGAAGATTTAGATGGTTTGGTATTTTGGAAGAGGTAGTTTTGTGTCGATGAGTTGAAGAAGTTGAATGTTTTTGATCTTCTTATGAGGGTGAATGCAGATTTTCTTTTAATACGTTTTGGTGTTTGCGATGTAGTGAGTATGTATATAATTGTTAGGCTTCAAGCATTCTGAAACTAGCTATTATCTATTACTATTCGTATGGAACGGAAGGGTATTGTATTAAGTACTGAGATCTAAAGGTCAAGTGTGAAATTTTTAAATTGGAGGTAGAAAGAGAAAACGGGAATTCGAAGAGTCGTAAAATTGTAAATGGCTATGTGTAAATGGTTAGTGCATCCTAAAACGTCTGTAACCACACCCCTTGTTAATCTAGAAAATCCCCAAATTGTCTCCAATTCCCAGTTTATCTCTCTGTATCTATTTCTGAATTCAAGTTTTCACCAGAAATCTCAGAAATCTGTGTCCTATTACACTTCTCATAATAGAACTCAAAGATCTCCCTTTGAATTAATTTTCCATAACAAAAATTCAGAAAACTTCTTCAATTTCCATTAAAAGATTCAAAATTTCACCAAAATATATTTAGGCCCATCAGCTAAATATCTGTAATTCCTACCCTATCTGTCTACCATAATTCTCATGAAAAAATTAATAAATTTGTTTTCTTGTGCACTCTCTATAATAAAACTCAAAGATCTCTCGTTTGCTCAAATCTCCACAAAAAGAATTCAAAAATCTCTTCTCTAATTCCCACTAAAATATTTCTAGGTCTGTCACCTAACATGGTCTCTAACTTTCACCCTACTTTTATTCCTCAATTTTCATTAGAAAATTCAAGAACCTGTCTCCTATTACACTCTCCATAATAAAACTCAAGGATCTCTCTTTCACTCAAATCTCTACAGAAAGAACCCAAAAATCTTTTCTCCAATCCTCATTAAAATATTTCTAGGACTAATGACCAACATTGTCCCTCATTTTCATCCCAGATCTTACCCCAATTTCCATCAGAATACTCAAAAACCTCTCTGTCACTCAAATCTAAAAGAAAATCATACAAGAGCTGAAAGGCTTCTCCAATCCTCGCCATAATATTTCTAGGATTAATACTCAACATCCTCTTTAATTTCAACCCCACTTTTCTACCCCAACTTCCACTAGAACACTAAAAATTCTTTCTCCTATTACACTCCCCATAAAATACTCAAATATCTTTCACTCAAATCTCCAAGCAACACTCAAAAATCTCTCTTTCTCTCTAATCCTTATGAAGAAACTCAGCAATCCACTAAAATTCCTCTAGGTCTAATACCCAATATCGTTTCTAATTTTCACCCTACTTGTCTACCTCAATTTCCATCAGAAAACTCAAAGATCTTTCTTTCACTCAAATCTCTACAAAAAGAACCCAAAAACTTGTCCAATTCTCACCATAATATTTCTAGGATTAATACAGAACATCATCTCTAATTTCCACTCCACTTTTCTACCCCAATTCTTATTAAAAAATCCAAACATCTGTCTCCTATTACACTCCCCATAAAATGCTCAAATCTCCATACAACACTCAAAAATCTCTCTTTCTCTCCAATCTCTATGAAGAAACTCAATAATCCACCAAAACTCTTCTAACTCTAACACCCAATATCGTTTCTAATTTCCACCCCACCTGTCTACCCCAATCTCCACCAGAAAACTTAAACACCTGTCTTACCAGCTTAATCTCCACAAAATACTCAAAAATCTCTCTTCTTCTCCAATCTTCACGCACAAACCCAGGAATTTGCCAAATCTTCTCTGTTCGAAACGCAAGAAAAACGGCAGAGACTCGGGGTCTTCGTCTGGAAATAATTATCCCTGGTGCTCCTCTCCATCGAACGGTCTGTCTCAGGTCGTGCGTGTGTTGCGATATATAAAACAGCGTCGTTTCGTGCGGCAGCCACGGCTCGGCATATGTCTTTGCCCGCTGGAAGGAAGAAGCAGGATAAAAAGAGGCGAGAGGCCTGGCCGGGCCCGGGGACCGCGGAGGGCGACCGAGAGGAGATGCTGAAGAAGGCACGGGTCATGCAACAACAGGAAGGTTAGTTGCTCGGGGCGGCGACAAGCGAGCGAACACCATCTTGCCACGGCTCTTACATACGTAACCGGCTCTCATAATAATTTCACTCAGCCACGAGGGACCCGGCAGGACGTGGAACGCGCGTTTCCTGGAAGCTCATCCTCCGCGACTCGTGAAAAAAGGCTTTCGAGGCTTCATTAGTCGTCGTGGCGAGACGTGAAGCTGAGAAAAAGTCGATCGTCACATGGACACGTGGCAGATACTATCGTTTTGTTGCTCCTTGGATTCAGGTCCTTGCTTATGATGGATTGACCGAGAGTTTCTGGACGCAGAGTGTTTGATCGATCGGGCCTTAATTGGGGCAGGGATTGAGAAGCTTCTGGAGCTCACTGTCTCGAATTATTTAACAGTTCTGATTGGAATTGGTACGAAGAACTTTTACTATTACCATGAACCTAAATTTTCAATCATGTCGGTTTTGATTAGGGTTCCTGTTCGAGGATAGTGTCTATTAGCTGTCAAATTCGTTTGGAGAGAATGTTGAGTGGTTTTGAACTTTGAGCGACTGTTTTGACTGTCTCTGTTTCAGGATTAAACGAAGTTGTAGGATAAATTAGCTTTATTTTCATCGGAATTTTGATCGTGCGTGTGGCAGTCTAGATAGGTTACTCGATGCAGTATTAATAATTCGAGTGGATAAATAATTGCAGAGTACACGCTTTTAATCTTCAGAGGAAGTTTGAAGGTAGTCCAACTTGTCGGAGTGGATTGGCATTTTTGTTGCATGTATGGTAGTTTGGGTGGAGTACTTGACGTGATATGAATAACTTACATGGGTGAAAAACTTGAGAACATATACTTTTTCAGGGTATATGTTCAAAGCTTATGCGACTCGACAGTGTAGACTGGAATTTCGATTATGCATACTACATATTTCGGGTTGGCTGTTTGGTGTGATACGAATAATCTCACAGTACGTGTCTCGGAATTTAAACGAAGCTCCACGGTATTATAGTTTAATATATCAGGGTAAATTGGAAATTTGATTGTACTTGTGATAAGTATCTCCGATGGATAATTCGACGAAGTGTAGAGTCGATGTAACGAATAATTTGAGAGTACATATTTCATGGTTTAAAGACTGTATTAAAGATAAGTGCATGCATTATTTCGGATAAGTTCCTTGGTATAGTATAGAATTAATTCAATGAATAATTTGCAGATATATTTTTAGGAATTTAGAGAGTCTGTTAAAATTCATTTTATCGGGTTGAATTGAAACCTTCATTACGTATACTATAATTCGAACAATATTACTTATAATGAATACAGTTAAATTAATAATTTAAAACCATATTTTTATAATTTAAATCATATTTATTATTAATTACTAAAAATATAAAAATAATACTATTATAATTAAAGGGAAATAAATTTGCAGGAGAATATTTTAAATATTTAAAATATTAACAATATCAAAGATATTAAATTATTATATTTTAAATATCTTTTAATTCATATATCATTAAAAACTGGTCAAAATTTATTAAGAAATTACCAAATTCTTATACATCCTCGTATCCATGTTTCTTTTAAATATTTCATACCCCCTCCACAATTTTTCCAAAACGAAATCACTACATAATCGATCGATCCAAAGACACTCACACACCTCAACACACCCAGGCTTACATCGTTACACCAATACACTCCTCGTCCTCAAATTTCACCGTCATCGTGGTTTCACCATCGCAAGACCATAACTCGGCCCCCTCTGAACCCCGGGAACTGAAAATTACCAGAGCAAACAAGAAACTTTGCTTCCCCCCTCTGCCCCCATAAATCCACCTCTGACGCCGTTCTCTAGAAACTTGATTAGACCTCTAACGATTGTAGCACGAGTTTAGGCAAGCGGGTCGATCGTAGGATCGGCTAATGCAGGCTTCGTCACCGTTAGGTTGTTAATTAGCCGCGGCTCGGTATGTACACCTGCATGATTTCACGCAGCGTCCAGGTGTAATCGAGCACGGTTAACCTTTTGTCCGGCCTCGGTGCCCGACGATCCACGGAATCTTTCGTCAAACCTTTTTTCTCGTCTCGGCCGACACGCTCTCGTGATTACGATCGATCCATCCTGGATGCTCTCGCTGGTAGGCAGCTACTTATCGACGGGATCATCGCGAACAATTCGAGATCTCGCGGCCGTGGTGGGGGGAACAGCTGCTCGTAACTCGATAGCAAGAAAAGATGATGGAATCAACGGCGTTACACGGTGAAAAACGGGGAAATTGAAAGTAATTGAAATTATGTAGTTGTTACAAGATTTAGACCCAGCTCACAGGGCGGAGATGGTGTACCTATTTCCTCTACGTGCGTGCAAGGGTTTAATTGAATTTGTCGATCGGCTAGGGAGCTTTGGATCGTGACGTTGGAGGAAACGAGAGTCGTTATGAAATTACAGGGATTTTTTAAGTGCCGAATTTGGATTTTGAATTGGTATAGAATGGGATTGGATTAGTATCACTGTGATGTATAGTTTGAATTATATTATAATTTCTTATTTGCAATGGAAATTGTAAATATGGATGTGTGAATTTTGTATTTGGTATAGAATATAATTGTGATTTTAAGTAGGATAGGATAATATAATTCGCAATATAATTTTGAAACGATGTAATAATAATAAATATATGAAATAATTTATTTATATTATTATAAATTATTTTTCATTAAACCGCCATAGTTTTTTGTTTTTTGGATATTTAATTTCGTATTTTTAATAATAAATATATAAAATAATATCTTTATATTATTAGAAATTATTTTTCACTAAACCCCCATAGTCTTTTGGTTTTTTGAATATTTAATTTCATATTTTTAATAATGAATATATGAAATAAGATATTTATATTATTATAAATTATTTTTCATTAAACCCCCATAGTTTTTTGTTTCTCTGAATATTTTCTTCATATTTGATAAATATTTGTCTCCATTTTTGTTATGTAATACTAATTATTGGTTCATTGTTTGAGAAGAAGGAATTTTAACCCTTTGCACTCGAGAGGCGACTCTCAATCGCCATTTAATCAGATTCTAAATATCATCGTTAATTAATATCTGGAATTTAAAATTGCCCAACGACGCGTGAAATATCGGGATAAAATAATTCTACGTTTTACAATTAATTTGTGCTCCTTATTTACCGTCGACTTTATGTCAGAAGGTCTTTGAATTACTATGTTTCTATAACGAAAAAATCGCCGAGTGCAAAAGGTTAAAAATACTCCATAAAGAAATTGGTATTTGAAAAATATTTTTCCGACAAAATTGAAATTTAGTAATATTTTTGTAAGGAAGCAACAGTATGAAAATATTACCATAGGGAAAAATATCTTAGGGATATTTTTTAAAAGATTAACACTAGGAAAATAATTTCCTATTCGATTTTTTCTTGATGTAATTAGTATCTTCGAAAATTCATTATACCATAGCAATAACGGTAGAATAGGTGACGTAGAAATTCATGGATGATGTGACTCGAGATTTAATGATTAGAAAGGAACTGAATAGAACGGTCGATCTTAAATCTTCGACTGTTTTTACAAATGACTGTACCTAGACCTCTTAACAGTGGCTTATATCTCGGCTCTCGTCGTTAGGTCTGACTAGGACAGCACTGTTTCTACTGTTTTTGGTCGTTAATTTACTTCAACGTCGAGTTTTCACTCCCATTGACAGACACACTTTTTCACCTTCGTGTCTGCATAAATCTCTACGTTTGTTATTCATATCTAATTTGCATACTTCATTCCTCGAATACATCATGAAGCTCTATCGTGTTTTACGTCCTTTCCTCTTTTCAAATCGAACATCTCGCTTTGAAATTCCGTTACGGTTTCCCGACTTTCTCTGCAACTTTCCTCGCCGTCTTTGATCATTATTCTCCATAGTCTGCAAACATTCCTATAGTCTGAAAATGTTTTCAGAGTCGCAGATTTTAAATGGCGAAATAACATAATTTTTAATTTCTTGTTACTTTCAAAATTAATGATTTCAAAAATTCTATATTACTCTTAGGAAATTTGCAACTTAAAATGATATTTTTCCATTTGAAATTATTATATTTTAATTGAAGTTTCCTTTCCTGCTTCTGAGAGGCGATTCTCTGTCACTGATTAACAAAATTATGAAGATAGTGAATTTATTTAATATTATTTTTATGATAATATATTACAAAGAATAAATGTTTGAAATAAAATAGTTTTGTAGAATAATTTTTTTTTCAATTTTATAAGAAGACCTTCGAGTTACTGTTTATTTATAACAAAATAAATCTTCCAGTATAAATTGTTCATTAAAGTTGATTTAGGTAGGTACCTTTTTTTCATAAAATTATAATATTCATTATACTTAATGAATAAATAAAAGCTGGTGTCACTGAGGTATTAAATAAATCATTATACAAAATTCATAAAATAACAAATATTTACTGCACTTAAATTTCCTATAAAAATTATTCACATCTCTCGTGAATTTCTAATAAAATAAAATTGTTTTTACATATCACTCACAGATCAAAGTAATTACTACCCCTTTTTGAATTTTTTAAAATTGCAATGCCAAAGCACTCGAGCAATATTTAACATTTTACACTTAAAATAACTTCTATTTCGTATTAAATGAATTAACCCATTTGTCAAAGAGTGACTTGTATATATTTTACAAAATTAAAAACTGTTTTTACATATTATTCATAGGTCAAAGTAATTATCTCCTCTTTTTGAATTTTTAAAAATTCCAATGCAAAAGCATTCAAGTAATATTTAACATTTTACACTTAAAATAACTTCTATTTCCTACTAAATGAATTAACCCATTTGTCAAAGAGTGACTTGTATGTATTTTACAAAATTAAAAATTATTTTTACATGTTATTCATAGATCAAAGTAATTACCTCCACTCTTTGAATTTTTAAAAATTGCAACGCAAAAGTATTCGAGTAATATTTAACATTTTACATTTATAATAACTTTTATTTCTTATTTTATAGAATTAAACCTCTTGCCAGAGTGACTCGTATATATTTTACAAAATTAAAAACTATTTTTACATATTATTCACAGATCAAAGTAATTACCTCCTCTTTTTGAATTTTTAAAAATTCCAATGTCAAAGCATTTGAGTAATATTTAACATTTTACACTTAAAATAACTTCTATTTCGTATTCCATGAAATTAAATCATTTGCCAAAGAGTGACTAGTATATAGTTTAGAAAATTAAAGATTAATTTATTCAGAGAACACGATATTTATCAAACATCTCGAATATCTCGGTTGTGATTCTTCAAGGACGAGCGATTCGTAGAAATTCCTGGGTAATATGATAATATCATATAGTACCGAGCAGGAGCTTGTACCATGATCTGTTCCTGACCGCTCCAATCATGTACAGAGTGTTACGATTTCCTTAACTGATTTACCAAGCCTATCTTTCACCAGTTCCCTCGTGTTCCCTCGTCTGATGGACATCAGGAATCGTTTGTTCACTGTCTCGCCTCTACCACGGAAATCGCGTTGGAATCATTGACCGTGACAGATAGTGTTCGGGACGATCCAGTTTCTCGCTGGACTCGTTTGAATCTTCCAGTTTGACGAGCTACAAGCGCCATAACGATAATCGATCGTCGCGCGACGCGTGTGATCGTTGCTTAGATCCTCGAGGGCCTCGAAAGCAATTATAAATCCTTGATAGATCAGAAAAACGAGGGAAAGGTCTTGATCGATGTTCTTTCGCGTTAAATAATACGTTATGTCTGTGGGATTTAGCTAATGCTTGTGGAGCCTCGGAGGATGTGAAGGGAATGAAGTAATTCTTCCTAACACTATAATTTATTTCGTTTCTACGTCGCAAACTTCCATTTTTTACCATTTTCTTTTATCCTGAGAATTTATCTGTCTTACGGATTTTTCTGTTAATCTCGGAAATCGTCTAATGGAGAAATTTATTTTGAATGTGTGCTGCGAATAGAATTCAAGATCCTCGAGATACGAGCATCATCACGGATTAATTTCGAATTTCACGGGTGTCGGAATACTTATAATTAATACTTACAAAACGTTTCAAAGAAGAAAAATATTCCTCGACCAAATTTTAATCTGACTTTAAATTCTTCTAATTGAAACTATTTATAAATATTCCAAAATATAAATAGATTTCATAAATAATCTTTCACAAGTATATTTACAAATCCTAGAAAAAGGATAAGGAATTTAAAAAGAAATATATTTTAATAAAATTTGTAGACCTGAAAACATTTTCAAAAATATTAAAAATTTATATTAGATAGATAATAATTTATAGATATTCCAAAAAGGAGAAGGATTCCATAAAGAATCTTTTACAAATATATCTACAAATTCCAGAAAAAAGATAAGGAATTTAAAAAGAAATATCTTTTGATAAAATTTTTACACTTGAAAATATTTTCAAAAATCTTACAAATTTATATTAGATAGATAATAATTTATAGATATTCCAAAAAGGAGAAGGATTCCATAATGAATGTTTTACAAATATATTTACAAATTCCAGAAAAAAGATAAGGAATTTAAAAAGAAAAATCTTTTGATAAAATTTGTAGACCTGAAATTTTAAAAAATGTTCTCCATTAAATTGAAAAATATTTGTAACACAATTACTGGGTATCTTTTAAGTAACCCAAAACAGAAATTTTTCACTATACTCGCCCTTCATCCCTCATTCCTCATCCCTCCATTACTCGAAGAAGAAGGCAACCCTAACAGCCGCACCTTGCACCCTGTTAACCTGCCGATCTCGCCGAAACGCCGAGGGATCCATAATTTATCGGTGGCCAGGCGCGGCGCAATTACAATTGAAAACGGGGATCTTAAAAATTAGTCGGGCCCCGTTGGCGGGAAGATTTATTCGGTCCCCTTAGCTGGAAGGTGGAGCGGCCGCGGCCAGGCGATTTTGTTTCTCGTCGAAACGCGAACTCGCCGCGGAACAATGATATCTTAACTGGGATCTCAATGGGGTTAATTAACACGAGCGGGAACCGACGTTCGCGGAGGCGAGACACAGAGACAGGAGTGAGAAAGAGAGAGAAGAGGACGAAGAGACGGAAAGAAAGAAAAAGAGAGAAGCTGCCCTGGACGATACCGCACGCTCGCCGTGTGGCGTTAACCAAATTGATTAATCTCCGCTTCTCAGCGTCGATTAATTATTGACACGCTTTTGTTATCCAGACATCGGCAATTATCCGGTCGGCGGCGACGCTGGCGATCGAGGGAAACGTGCGAACGCGAGAATTCGATTCGATATGTGTGCCGCGTTTGCGTTTGCCTAATCGCCCGATGGGATCGCGAACGGGGAAACGAGAAGGCAATTGTATCTGCTTATCCAGTTTAGAGATTAAACCGAACGACCGTGCGTCGTCGACACGTGTGTGTTTGTGGAAGAATGTCTTGGAGAGGCTGGGTGTGGAGAAAGTGAGATGATGGTTTCAGGATTTTTGGTAGTTAGCTGTTCGTATGTTTAGAGGATTGGGTATATTTTAAGGAGCTTAGTTTGTGAGTACTTCCTTTATACTTTCACGAGTAACCGTTTTAACGCAGTCTCGAGACGATTTTACGGTTAACTCACTAGCGCCACCATGGCCCATATCTTCATTAACGTAAATATTATATACATCTTTGAATTATTTTCTAATTTTACTGGTATACTCTTGGAATTTTTCTCTTATTACTTATTACTTATTTTTGGCAGTTGGTCTTTCGTGTGTTTGGAGGATTAGGTATATTTTAAGGAGCTTAGTATGTGAGTACTTTCGTTATACTTTCACGAGTAAGCGTTTTAACGCAGCCTCGAGACGATTTTACGGTTAACTCACTAGCGCCACCATGGCCCATATTTCCAATAACGTAAATATTGTATACATCTTTGAATTATTTTCTAATTTTACTGATATAATCTTGGAATTTTTCTCTTATTACTCGTGTCACATTGTTTACACAATATTATTGACACAAATTTTTCGGCCATACACATGAAGGGGTTAAGTTATAGGTATAAAAATCGCAGGTCTGATTTGAATATTTCTACCTCTCAGAAAATTGGACTAGGCTTGGAATATTTGGAACGTGTCCATGATGATTAAAAATTTTTGGAAGTAGGTTCCTGATGTGTTTCGTAGATTAGGTACATTTTAAGTAGCTTTGTACATTTGTTTAGAAAAGGATTAAACAGGGGTCTGATTTAAAGATTTTGAGTTATGCAAATAATTGAACACTGTTTGAGATTTTTGTAAACCTTCTTAATATATTTCGAGAATTGGATACTCATCATATGACTAAAATTATTTCTAATATATAAGTTAAGAAAGCGTATAAATTACTTTCACGTATATGTAATTTAATCTAGTTTAACAAGATTTATTTCGTGAAATTGTTATCAATGTAAGATTAATCGAAAAGCGTTTCTGTATAGCGTGCTCTAATAGTTCTACGGAGTTTTATATTAAAAATTAATGTTTAGTTCAGTTTGCTTCGAGAAACCCTCGTGATTAATGAGGTTTGACGCGGTATAAATTGATCAGAGAAGACGATGTATACTTAATATATTATTCGACTCGGTTTATCGCGTTCGATGCTGCAGGTAAAAATATTTACGGTTTCTTTATCGATCCTTACAACACAGTTCTTTATTGAATCGAATTATTATTTGTGATATATCGCAATAGTAATAACATATAGAAGTAAAAGGATTTATACGAAGGAATCAATATTCCATTTTCAATCACGTTCAATCTATATGCATTTCGTTCTGCCATACGCATTTCTCGTATTTCAAAAGGATTTTATGATAATTATGATATCTAGACATATTAGTGTCTATATTTATTTTATGTAACGAGGGGATCAATTTTTATACAAAAACGATACGCATAATTCATGAACCAATATTTATGGAAATGTCGTAGCTTTCTACACGCTTCAGTTTAATACAGCCACCAAAAAACATCCCAATAAACATTTCGAAATAAGAACTCAACGTTACGTTAAAGTATCCCAGATTTCTTCATTTGGAAATGTACCTCGATGAACTGCAAAAAACTTCATACTATCTTCGGACTTTTGAAGAATTTCGGTTGCGTAAAATCGACAAGTAAGTCAATTGAAGTATGGAGATAGAATCAATAAGAAAATATACTTATATATGCTATATAGAATCTTAACTATAACCGATGTAAAGTTAGTAGAGAATCGAGACAGAATCAATATTTCAAGAGTTAACTGGATCAGTAAAAGTCAATTTCTAAAAGAAATTACACTCTGTATGATTGCTATAGAAGACATAACGCTTCATTGAAATCGTTTGGATGACGAAAAATCGATTTTATAACATTTGTCAATTCAATGACTGTGTTTGACGAAGTAAAATCGAATTTCAATCTTGTAATTAGCTTCTTATACTTTAATTTATATCTTAATACAACAATTTTCATTTATTATATGTATTCGTAGTATAAAAAGAATTTTGGAAATTTCAAATGGGTTACAAATTATTTAAATTCTTTGGGAGGCTTGGCTAATTAACTTGGTATCGCTGTACGAAGAATAATCTCTAGAAAACTATGTCAATAACCAGGTTTCATCGCGTGGAGGTGGCTACGCAACGAGATCCTGGCTTTAAGGATCTTGCAACAGTCGTCCTACTAACACAATTCATGTCAAAGATAGCCTCGTATAATTTAGAATGATATCAAGAAAGTAAAGCATACGGCTCCGGGCGCAGGTGTACAGGACAACTAGCGCCACCGGCCCCTTAACTCCACGTCGCGACGACGCTTATATTTAAAGACGAATTTTACACTTTAGTCCTCACCAATCGCGTCTCAAACTCATCTTGATGACAATCATTATCAATTTCACTAAATTTATAATTACTTTTCCCTTATAACAGCTAATAATTTATTAATTTTTCTTCCATTAATACTATAAATTTTTTAATTCTACAATTCTATAATTCTATAATACTAATTCGTCACCAACATTAAGTCCAGTACCCAAAACATTTTATACTAGTTTCCCATAGCATAAGTTTCTACCATACTAATTTAATTTCAGCACACGTTGATTACATTTCAATACCGAAAACAAATACATAAAATAAATTAGGTTAATTACGAATAGTCATAGTATATATAAACGATTAAATATACCACAAATAATTCAAATATCATAAAGTAGACAATCACAAAATTTATTACAAATTTTTATAAATTTTAAAAATAGTTATCTCCACCAATTTTGATTCAACAGTTCTCCGATTATAATTCGAGAATAAAAATCGATATTATAGCACTTTGTAACCCCTGTAAAAATTCCATTTACGATGCGACGACGCAATTTAGTATATTCCCGCGACCATAAGAGCCGCTGGGATCGTCGTGGTAAAATCGGTTCCATCGAGTGACGCGTGTAAGCTCGTGTATTGAAGGGTCAGGCGGTGGTATCGGGGACCAATAAGACAGTGGCGACTTCCTTGTTTGGCGACCGAGAGATCGAGAGATCGCAATTAGGCTCGCCGCGTCAAACGTTCTGGCCGGTGGCCCCTTATCTCCTCGCGGCCGCCTTGTTCACTTTCTCCTCCCGATCGGGCCTTACCGATTTCGGGGCATAGGCCGGATCGTCGAACAGCTCGTCACGAGAGATCTTTTTTCGTGGAACTGAGGGCCTCCGCTCGGAATCGTTGCTCCTTTCGTGAGACCGTTCTGCTATAAAAAGATTCGGAATTTAAATTGTGGCTGGATGTTGTAGGAAATGGAATTTTTTCCTCCTCCTTTTTTCTCCTGCCTCGGCCTGTTAGTGTTGAGTTCGTGGATAATGAAGTTGTAGCTTGTGGTCGTGTGTTGGAGTTTCGGAGCTGCAAGATCGTGTATACGATACTCTTTGGGGGAGTACAAGAGGAGTGGAAATAAGTCATAAAGTATCTGCAAAAGTGGGTTTAATTTTTGAATTTTATTTGGTGCAGGAAAGTAGGAAAAATAATTTGAAAAGTAATTTGTGAAATGTAATACAAGTGGGAGATTTTAAAATTCTGATTTTGTGTTAGAATTTGGATGTGAAAAATGAAATGAGATACAAAATATAGATTTAATTTTCGAATATTAATTTCTTTAAAGGAATAGGAAAAGAATTTGACAATAATTTCTGAAATATGGTACTGATGGATGATTGTAGAATTCTGATTTTGTGTTAGAATTTGGATGTGAAAAATGAAATGAGATGCGAAATATAGATTTTAATTTTCGAATATTAATTTCTTTACAGGAATAGGAAAAAGAATTTTACAATAATTTGTGAAATATGGTACTGATGGAAGATTGTAAAATTCTAATTTTGCGTTGAAGTTTGGGTGTAGAAAATGAAAGATAAGAGATGATTTTCGAATTTTATTTAATCTAAAGAAATTGGTAAAATAATTTCACAATAATTTATGAGATACGATACAGATGGAAAATTGTAGGACTAAAAAACAAGAAAGTAAGAGAAGGAGATACGAAGTTAGAAAAATAGGTTTAATTGTCGATTTTTATTTTAGTGCAACAGGATAAGAAAAACAATTTATTAACAATTTATGAAATGTCATGTAGGTTGAAGATTGTAAGGTTCTATTAAGACTGATGGTTCAATGAACTCTGTACGATATTAGTGTGTTGTAATGGTGCATATCAGGGTTTCTCAACCTTCCTTGATTTATGGTCCTTTGTGGACACCAATAAACATTTGTAATTCCTTTTGGAAATTAGTATCCCTTATAACCCTCTTCCACTATTTTCTTTATACCCTCCAAAAATTTAAATTTATGAAAAATACACATGTATTTCTATATTTCTATTACTCTTGTACAGTAATTTATTCCAGTGGTAAGGTAACTAGTATTCAATTACACTTGTATATCTATATTTATTTATATAAATTCATTTATAAATATGAATTTGTCACAAATATATATATATATATTTTTATAACTCATTAATAACAATCTAGTGTATTTCTATATTTTATTTTATTTTATTTATTAAAATAAAGCAATTTATGAATACTATATATTGGTACAAGTATTCTTATATAACCATAAAAATTCTATTCTATATAAAATTTTCCTGGGGGGTCATATGGCACTCGTTGAGAAACCCTGGTGTACACGATATAGTTAATTAAAGCGTCGCATGAAATAAATCATTTCCTTATGCCATTCTTTTCCAGAAGTTCTTTAGAACGTGTTGATATCTTTGACAAAAACGCGTTTTGCAATGGGTAATTTTGCAAGAGACAATGCTCCACTCTCTCTCCGTTCGGGGGAACCAGTGAATGTATGCATTTAATCGTGAAAAATTATAACAAACTAGAAAGTGAATGTTTCACAGGAGCTACGGGAAAAGAAAGAAAGGAACAGGTAGTTGCAAAGCCAATATGTTTGTTAAGCTGTTTTAATACGCTCGTCAATTTCGCTAAATACGATACTTAAAGTTGCACAAGAATTTCCATATTTTAGAAATGACACAATTTTTACCGATACCCCTAGGTTCCATTTTATTAACACCTTACGGTCAGAATAATTAAAAAATTTGAATATTTTAAACGAGATAGTAATATACTGGAGCGAATTAAAATGCTGAAATATTTTTCACAAACCAGACGAAGATATTAATAAAATCATAAAGTTATGCTCTAATTTTCTTTATTAGTATGTTATACACCAGTATGTTAATTTGTGTATTACAACAAATTTAAAGAAATATAAAAGTTTACCTTGGGCTGAATTTAAATTTTTCATTCAATTTAAGTTATATTCTGAGTTTATTTAATAGTCTGGAAGTTCAACAGTACCATAAGTTATAATATATAATCTCTACTTATAGCAAATTTTTAAAACTGTATCTACGATTTTCCATTCATAATTTTTCAAAAATTTTATTCGTAAGAATTAAAATAACAAATCGTTAACATCTACAATTTCTCCTCCACAATTTTCTTTCCAATTATTTTAAAACATTTATTAACAATATTAAAACTGAAAAGATCGTGATTATTTATAATTTCTTCATTCGAGGGAGCAGAAAATATATAAATATTGAATGAAAAATTAAAAATTAAAAATTTGTTTACGATAATTAATATAACAAATTTATATACATTTTATCCTCACAATTTCTTCCAATAATTTCACAATTTTCTTAAGCTTCATTTACAATAATAAAAATAAGAAATCGATACTATTCTAAGTTTTTCCTTCGTAAAAATTCCGCATTAAAAATTTTAATCACAATAATTATGATAAAAAGTCACCATCCACGCATTTCTTTTAAACTTTTCCAATACATTTTCTAAATCTTTCTGCAGAAGAATAATCACCATTCACAATTTTTCCCTCGTACAGTATCAAAATCCAACGTTTCCAAAACTCAAATCACGGTATTTAAATTTCCCACGATTTTCTTGATATTTCCTTTGCAGTGTTTGAAATCAAAATTCCCATCCACGATTTTTCCTCGAAGATAAACAAGCATCCACGAAAATCCGGCGAACAATTTTCCAATTTACGTTCTACTCGCGCTACATGAAACACCGAACGCGACACATTCATAGCTTTCCCCATGCAAATTGCTCCAATTACTCGTACACTTCGTTTCCACGCGAAGCGAAACTATTTTTCACGGCGTTTAAATGTCACAATATTTCCGTGACGCAACGGCCGCTCGCGCCTGGATTAATTTACCGGAGCGTGTGCACGCGCTTTAAGCGGTCCACATTACTGTCAATCACCGTGCATTCGGTATACAAGCGTAGAGCTCGCGTACGTAATTGAAAGGTGTTGCTGCCGGTGACCACGGATTTCCACGAACAGGATGTTGCGCTGGACAATTTCCTGTTTCCGCGAACGCGTCCATTTTTCCACCACTCGCCGCATCGTTTTCCATCTAATTATTATCGCCATGCATTTCCACGATGGGAAGGAAGCGTTTCTTTTGCAGGAACGATTGGATATTAATTTCGAGCTGCGGGTATTACGCTGAACAGCTCATGGACAGAAAACGGTACATCCTTTTGTTCCGGGAAAATTGCAATTTCCTCGGGCAATTGTGGTACAGCTACGTCGGCCATTATGTTTCTTTTGGATATAACGCGTTTGCGAGAGATAGATACGCTGGATTTCTGTGCGTCATGTGTTACTGCTGGCTTTTTGTCTTGGCCTGCGTTGTCTTTCAAGTCGTCGTGTCACGTTGCTGAAAATGAGGGTAATCGAGGTCTTTCTTGAGAGAAATTATTCGGGGTTTACTGGATCTTTCTCCGAAATTGGATCAGAGGAAATCTTTATCGTTTATGATTAATTCCGTGAAAGGGAAATAGAAGTTTATTTTAGATTAAAGTGTTGAGCATGGATTAAGTGGTCTGGAAATAAGATTAAACGAGAAATTGGAAAGCAAAGTTGACAACTTTGATGTAATTATATACGTGTGTCGAGTGTAGATTTTTCTATGGTTTGGTGTAAAAACTCGTGACAAGTTGGACTCGTCGTTGTCGTGCAAGGGATTAATTAAATGCAGCAGTTTAATGGTGGATAAATAAAATAAGGATTGAGGAATATTAGAGTACAGTATAGACTACAAAATCATGCACTCTGAAAAAATCTCGAATCCCAAAATATAGTAAAAAAATATTCACAAAAAGCAAAATCAGTAATAAATAATTAGACACCTTAATTTCGTGTCAATTGGTTCAATCATTCAATCAACTCCACCATAATCAAGAAACTTACAACCACTCAATAAATTTAAAATTTCCAAATATTCCAAAAGAAACACTCACGAAAATCAAATTCATAGAGAAATAAATATCTAGACTGCTCAATTTAATTTCATTCACTCCAATTATACAAACAACTCTACCATAATCATTCAGAAAAACTAACAACTGCTCAAAATATCTGAAATCCCAAACTATAGCAAAAAGGTAATCACAATCTCAAATACTAAATTGCAGAAAAGTACTCACAAAATAAAAAATCGAAGAGAAATAAACATCCAGAATTCTCAATCTCATTTCAATCATCCCAATTATTCAAACAGCCTCGTAATAATTATCCAAAGAACTTACAACTGCTAAAAGCATAACTCAAATCTCCAAATATTCTAAAAAAACACTCACGAAAATTAAAATTGGAGAGAGACAAATATCCAAAAAATCTCAAAACACCAAATATTCCAAAATAAAGACTCACGAAAATTAAAATCAGATTAGAAAAAATATTTAAACTTCTCAATTTAATTTCAATCACTCGAATTACTCAAACAATCACACCCTAATCATCAATCAAAACTTACAACAGCTCAAAAAATCTGAAGCTTCAAGTATTTCGAAAGAAGAAGTACTCATGAAAGTCAAAATCAAAAAAGAAATAAATTTCTAGACTTCTCAATTTAATTTCAGTCACCCCAGTTACTCAAACAACCCTACTATAATCATCCATCAAAACTTACAAGCGCTCAAAAAATCTCAAATCCTCAAATACTCGATGAAAACACTTACAAAAATCAAAATAACTCAAAAACGGGATCAAAAATGAGGGAAATCGGCAGAATCCAGTGACGTACCACCCCTGGACGAAGGGTGAGACACTGGGCCCGACGTCAGCGATGCAGACATCGGCGTGCGTGCGATACGAAACGGTACACTGCCCCCTCCGCTTTCGCATAATCGCCGGCCGGTAGCTTCCGGTATAATAGCTTCTGGGAGAGCCTCATCGTCGGCTGCAACGACAACTTTTTGCCAGCTTCTTTTTCTCCCTGTTACCCCGCGACTGGTGCGCCGCGGTAGTTAACTTCTTGCCATGTGATCGAGCGACACGGTCCACGTGCCACGTGTTCGGGCTAATACCTGAAATACTTTCCGTTGATTGTGAACCAGCCTGTCGTGTGTTGCTCCTCGGGCCCGAGAAAACGCCGGTCGTTACTGAATCTCGCTGCCTCGTGATAACGGTGTTCACGGTCGGGGACGCGTGCGTTTCGCGGTCTACGGGGAAACGGTGTCTGAAAAATTTGCGCTGGGAAATTTGCTTAGAGCACGAACCGGTGGAATACGTAGGATTGTCGGATGAAGGATAATCGGGAGTTGTAACACCGATAGTATCACGGTCAAATGATTAGTGGATGGGAAAATAAAGTAGGAGAAATTTAAAGGAACTGGAATGAAGAACGTACCGAGAAAATCACTATATTTGTTAGAATAATCAATGAAATATCGCGAAATTAAGTATTCAAGATTTAACATTTTAGGTACGGTACATCACTATAGTGGCTTCCGTGGATATCATGATTTTGGACAGTATTATATATTTTCGTTTTATTTCTGATTTATTTCGTCTAAAGAACATTTCTCGTCGTGTTGTAAAACCGTTAAAATAAGAAAAAAAGAAGTTGCGAATTTATATAGTGTGCAAAAAGAAATGATATAAGGTGAAGATTGCGGTATTTGCGTTTTTTCTGGAAGACAAAGTGGCGGACAAGCGCGCCGTACCTAAAAGGTTAATAAATAGGTTGAATGTAGAATTTTCAATTCTTAAACAGATTTATCAGTTGTTTATATTCAATCGTTAATCAAACAAACCTCATAGAAGATAAGTGAACTCGACTCTCGAGTAACATACAGTAACGAATCATTAACCCTTTCACGAGTGAACGCTTTGAAACAGCCTTAGGATGATTTTACACTTAACTCACTAGCGCCACCACGACCCGTATCTCCAATAATGTGAATATTGTTCGTGTCGTTGAATTATTTTCTACTTTTCCTGACACGATCACTCAATTTTCTTCTTACTATTATTGCCTTATTGTTTTACTAGTCCTCACGCAATATTCCTGACACGTACAAGTGAAGGGATTAAAAAATACTAATATATTTTGCATTTAACTCACTAGCGCCACCACGGTCCGTATCTCCAATAATGTAAATACCGTACATACAATTGAATTATTTTCTACTTTTACCGACACGATCTTTCAATTTTCTTCTTACTATTATTGCCTTAGTGTTTTAATAATTCTTGACACGTACAAGTGAAAGGATTAAGAAATACTCGATTCCCAAGTGCCACACTCAAGCCACGAGTCCCAAACAACAGAACCCAGGAAACCTCGAAGAAATCCAATAACTGCAGTTGCACGCTTGCCTACCAAGCTACGAGACTCACGAATCTCGATTCGAGGAAGCGATAGGAAATAATTCCACACCGGAACCGAAGGAAATTGCGTTTCGCGGTCGACGGTAATCCTCGCGTTAAAACGCGAGGAATCGAGGTGTACAGCCTAGCCTGTCCTCGTCGTCTACTGGATGATCGATCAGCCTCGATAAACCCGGGTGCCCGCCTTATAACGGCCCTAATCTCTTTCTATGAAGAAGGATGGAGAGCCTGGATCTAAAGTGGAGAGCCGTGGGCACCTCTTCGTTGGTCGCGTCTGGAGTGGTCATAAGTAATCACGTCGACCCGTGGTAGTCGCCAGGAACTCGATGAAGAAGAGGCTGACGAGGCGAGAGGAGGATCGTGGCAAAAAGAGGAGGCTCGAAGAAATGCGGCCGAGAGAGTGTGGCGGGGGAAAAAAGAGGAACGGGCTGAAAGAACGAGCACGGATCTCCGGGGCGCGGCCCTTCACCAAAAGGAGCAAGTCGAGGAATAGAGCAAGCGTACCGGGAGCAAGGTGCCTACTGGTTAGACGCGTCGTGTGTCGTGCAATGATTATTCTGATTTGTTTGTCACGGCTGAACGCAACGACGTTGGTTATGGGGATTATGGACAGGGATTTTTGCTTCGACGTCGAGCATCGCAGTGTTCCGGTAGCTTATCGGGATACTCAGTGGAAAGTGCTTTCAATTCTTCCTTCTTCTTCTTCGGCTTACGATGTTCTCGTATTTTAGATATACTAAGGTGGTATGGGGATTATAAAAATTTCTGTTTCGTAGATTTTTGGGGATTCGGAAATTTTTTAGTTCTGAACGAAATTTGGGAATCGTTTATGCGTGGATGAGGTAATTGCAGAATTTTTGTTCTTTGGGTGTTGATTTTTCAATTTTGAAAAATTAGAACTAATATTTATTTAAGTGTTGATTTTATGGGGTTTAGGAGCAGCTTATGGGGATACTGAGTGATGCGTGCAAAGTATTTTAAATTCCTCGCTCTTTTTCCTCGATTTATGGTGTTCTTGTATTTTATATATTTTGGGGGTAGTACGAGGATTATGGCAATCCTTGTTTTGTGGATTTTTATAGGTATATTATAGGTATAGAAAATATAATAGGAATTTTAAGGGTGGTTTTTATTTGTGAATTCTTGATTAGAAAAATTTTGAAGATCCAGAGAGAAGGTATTGAATTTCAAGTAAAGGATTTTTTTAGAAATTATGTGGGTATGTATGGTATAAGAAATTTCACTATATTCTTTGTTCATGAATATACTCTTGAAAAAATATCTTGGCTATAAATAAATTAATTTTCATAATGGAATCCATATATCTGTATTTAAAAATTCTATTGTTTGTACAGAAGACATCTTAAAATTTATTACACAAGTATTAAAATTTCATAGAATTTGAATCGAAGTTCGAACATGATAAATTTAAACAAGCTCCTAAAAATTAGAAAATGATTAGAAAATGAAATTCCAATAAAGAATCCTTCACGAAAAGTTTCCTCGCCCTCGAAATTCCAAATAAACACCTGAATGAAGAACCATACTCCACCTGCAATACACGTCACATCCATCTCGACCATTCCCCACCCCATACCGTCTTCACTCTCTACACTCTGGTCCCATCCAAGGAGGTCGATCCACTTCCCTTAATCTCCACTTTTATCGAAACGATAATCCTCTTTCATTCATCAACTTCCAGCTCGGTCCCGGAGCCCGCTACAAATACTTTCTTCCCGACTGCTGACCCCGTAGCCACTTAATTTCATCGGGCTCGGTAATCTCCGTTCGCGCGGGATGATCGATAATTGCGATCAGCGATCGTACCAATAAAATCCACTTATTGAATACCATTGAAAATCTTTCTCTCTCTCTCTCTCTCTTCCTCCCTCTACTCTTTCTCTCTCCAACTCTGACCGATCGTTTAACGGATCGGTTATGGTGGCCGTGGTCCGTTTGACAAGTTCGTCCGGGCCGAAATCGAGGATCGAACTATCGGGGGTTAACACCCACCCCATTCTCCGGCTTCGCAACGACGTGGCCGAGATAACGGAGAGGCCGAGTCGTTAATCAGCGATAATTACCGATGGTAGATACGTCATAGCGCTTGTGCTCCGACCACGGTGGTTCGCATCCACCACGGCGAGAAAGAAAAATCGAACGAGGAGGGCCCCACGTTCGAAGGCCTGTGCAACCGGCGAGATCGAAAATGAGATGATCCCTAGTCCCGATATTTCTCATCCTTCGACCGCTTCGACGGAATCGTGATTGCTTCCGCTCGAACGCCCGCTGCAATGGATTCTGCTGGTAATTAAACGCGACTGATGCGGTATTCTTCTGCATCGATCTTCTTCCGAGTGAGATACCGACGGTACCAGCCGCGCACGTGGAATTTGTTTTCAGATTCCTGCGGGCTGGGGGTTGGAAATGGGATTGCAGGGGGTTCCAAGTGTTAGTAGGGGATAATGTATAAGGATATTGTAAATATTTATTTAACAATGTTGTTGCATCGCGTGAAAATTATTGAAGAAATATCTCTTTTCGCTCTTACTAGGATATTCGCTTTCACGATGTTTTCTCTCAATGAGTTCTTCATTGTAACTTACCTATCCCGCTACTCTCTCGTTTGTTCTTTCTTGTATCGTATGTTACGTAAAAATACGTAGATCATACCACTCTTCGTTTATTACATGCATATTTGTTTTTCCTAGTAATTTAAGTTTGCTCACATAAATGTTTCATGTATACTCGACCCATTCATTTTTTCTTACACACATCACGAATTTTTATGTCGAGATATATTAAAATCTATGTTAACCATTACCACGCTAGGATCTATGAGATGTTTGAGCTGGTTATTTCTTTATGGAAATGGAAAATTAGTGTTGGTGTAGAATATTATGTTTGATTTATTCGGAGTGATGTTGATTTTTATAGTGAATGTACCAAAAACCACGTAATTAATTAATATTGACCATACCATAGCCTAAATTAAAAATTCTGTATCCTGAATTAATACTTTGATCATTTGATTTTTCTTTTAATATACTTCTTTTCTTTTCTTTTTCTTTTAATATACTTTTTAATAGATTTCTTTTAATATGAATAGTTTTATGAATTTTTATTTATTTTCTTTTTTGTTTTTCCTTCATTTTTCCATATGCAGGTCCTTTTACAGGTCATGGTAGTTGTGGTAGTGTTAAATTGTTAAGTCAGTCCATGAATTTTGTCGTATTTTTTGAAGGATAAAACACGTTTTATTATTTTAATCATTGATGCATTTTATTCTCTAAGTTTCATAGTAATTATGATGAAATTCTCCTGTTATTTTGATGATCAGGTTAGTACGTGAATTTCGAAATAGTGCAGATGAAATACCTTTCTTATTATAATTAATAATATGTCTTATTATGTCTTATCTGCAACTTGTTCAGATTTTACGGGTAATTTTGGATAACTATGGATAATTTTTTTTTTGTATAAAAGAACTACGTTTGCGATGCAAAAATGATCCAAATTCGAATACAGTTATGGATTGACCTTATATCATAGGAAACGTTGGACCCTGGAAACGTACTCTACTCTATGTAAAATCTAGTATGAGTGTAGCTAACGTGGTTACGGATAATTACAAAACGCACGGGATCTTGAATAAATAAATAAATAAGTATGTATTATTCAATTTTGTAGTACTAAGGATTTCCGCCTTTTATATAAAAACGAAGTTCACAAGCTTCATTGTGAAAGTGTGATAAAATCTGTAATAAAAATGAATACGAATTTTTATTAAATAACCTTCCACTCGACTATCAATTTAATTGCTTACTTCCGAAAACACTACGCTGTAACAAACTAATAATACAAAAATTTGTCACCATAATCCTCACCTTAAAACAAAAATCTCACGATAAAGCAACGAGTAATTTATGCTACATTATACCCATCGTACCGATAAAATAAAAATATAATCCCATAAAATATATCTACGTATCTTAATCTCATAAAATATTATATATTTTTATAGAAATATCTGTATTTAATGTAATTAAATATCTATAAATGTAATATCTATATAAAATATCTATATTAAATCTAGCTAAATATTTAATCGTATATTGAATAGGTAATATCCAAAATGTTAAGTATACATAACCTAGAAAATATTAAATAATCGGATATATTAATCAAATCGTCATACCTGTTTAATAAAATACGTCATACCGAATTACCAAATTTTGTTTCTTTTCCAAATTCAACGCCACGATTCATCGATATATCGGAGTACCCCTAGCAGATCCATTTTTTGCCGTTAAACGGTCGCATAAATCTCGCGGGGTTTTTCCAAAGTCTGACCCGTCGACTGAGCGTTGCGCAAGTGGCTCGGCGAGCTAATTGCAAAAAATAGTCGCCGTGAAAGATTATTTAAACGGCAGGGATTACAATTCCACTGACGCGGCTTACGCAATAATAAATATCGGTCGTTAAATCATCGCCGGGGCAAAGCGTAATGGCACGCCGGCGTTCTGCGCGCATGCGCGAGAGAGGGCGCTCGTGCTCGCGCACGCGCATTATTAATCATACGAAAAAGCGTTAAGTACATAATAAATTACGCCCGAGCCTCTTGGAAACCCGAGTTACGTGAAAACTTCCATGGTATTCAATTAGCCGTATCTAATATCGCAATCCGACTCGATATTTCAAACTTTCGTGGTATCCGGTAATGTACACCGCGTTTCAGCTAAAAGTCTCTCCGGCCGGGATGCCGACGAAAGTATCACACGTTGGTGGAACAGACGTTACGAAATGGCTGCTGAATTTCTAATATCCGCTCGATGCCGGCTAATCACACGTGTCCGTGTTGGCGGACAGTGTAATCCAGTCATTCGGCTGAGATTTTCTTTTCGGTCGCGGTCAGCTGCCGATTCCGGACCCCGCGAGTCGTTCATTCGGTTTCTTTCCACCAGTATTTCTCTCTATCGGAAATTGTGTATGATTATCAAGCTATTATGCACCGGAGAATTTTTCTCACCTGTGTGAATGTTCCTTGCTCGACTTTCGCAAGTAGTTGTTGTGAATATATATTACGGAACCCTGTGGTGTGGGAGAGATTGGAAGAATTGGGATAATTTATGTATTGCAGGAATTTAATAATATATAAATATTGGGATGAAATCTTCGTTCAATTAACGATCGATTGTTAATAAGAATCGGTTTGTTTTAATGAATACCTTTTTTATTGGAAATATGCGTGGTTATGAATTGCAGGATGAATTCGCAATTTATAATTTTAATTTATTTAGAGATGCTTTGGAGGAATTATTAATTTATTATTATTAATGCTTCTTGGTTGTTCTTTGATAGTTCTTGCGGAGATTTGTGGGAAGGATTAGAAGAATTTGATTATTTATAAATATTGGTTAAATTGGCATAAATTTTCTTTTAATTAGGGATCGATTGTTAATAAGAATCGGTTTGTTGTAAAGAATACTTTTATTTATTAGGAATATGTATGATTATAAATTTGAGGATGAATTTGTAATTTGTAATTTTAATTTATAATATATGAATGTTCTTTGGTTGTTCCTTGATAGCTATGAGGATACTGTAGTTGGAAGAATTGGAATAATTTTGTTCATTAGGAATGTTGAGTATGAATAAATTTTCTATTGATCAACGGTTAATGGTTATTAAGACTTAGCTTGTTTCAATGAGTAGTTCTGTATATTGAAAATTATGTATGATCGTAAAGGTATTATGCAGTAGAGGAATTTTTATTGTCACATACGAATGTTTAGTGAAATCGAGGAAATGAGAATAATATATGTATTGGAAATGTTGAATATTAATAAAATTTCTTATTTTTCAATTGATGGTTAATGATTAATAAAAATACTTAATAAAATGGCCAATAAAAATGACCGTACAGTTTTATTCAAGCGTATGAAAATTATGCATGGTTATAAGGCTACTATGAATTTGAAGAATTTTTATTTTTATATAGGAATAGAATTCTTATATGCTCTTAGAGAGAATACATAAATTAAGAAGGCTAAATGTGAACAAATTATACCTTTAATTAATCGTTAATTATTATTAAAAATATGTTACTCTCTCTTTTGCGCCGGTGTTTCATGGTATTAAAAATTGTATATAATTATAGAGAAATTTTTATTTTTATATATAAATATTCTTTGTTAGTTCTTAATAATTTTGTTAATATGACGTATAATAGATTTCTGAATATGGAAAAACTGTATTTTCTGGTAATGGTTAATATTTAATATGTAAATATATAAATGATTCGATGTTAACTGAGAATATTTTAATATTACCAAGTATATTCGATATAGAGAGAAATAATCGCGTAATTTTCTGTATTACTTTATTACGCTGTCATTGTTATTATCAACTAACATTTTTGATGTAATTTTTTCATTCTAAATCCTGTTCGAGATTTTCATTTCGTTGCGTCATCTGACTCGATACGATCTACGCATGAAATATAAAGCAAACTGATTTATCTGGATACAAAACATACCACATTTATAATATCTCCACCTTTCTGTTCCCTTTATTTATTCACACGAATCTTATAATTCACTTTCATTTATTATAATCGACGTCAGCCTACCAAGTGTTCGACCTGGTATGTAATTGAAACGTATTTAAATAAACATTAACTCAGATAGTATAATTGAAACTTAATTATTATTATTAAAAATCATATCAGCCCCGGACGAAATAATTTCAGCGTTGAACAAATCACTGTTCTTCTTAATGATAAGCCACATAACAGGATTATTGAATAAATAGATCGCATGAATTAGCTAATTATCGTCGATAAGATTTATCGGTGTAATTAAACATTCGGTGTTGCGTGTCTAATAATCACACGACCCTGATATTTTTCACCATAAATCTACGTCATTAGCATACCGATCTGTGGACGATAGAAAGGTTCACGCTGCCAGAATTAGCTTGATTTAATATTTCACGAGCTATTGGCGATTTAATAGCGATATTATATATGGCCGTGTTTATTTGTCAGATCTGCTTTATCCCTTTCCTCGTGTGTCATTTCAGAAATACACTGTGCCACTCACGAAAGCAATCTAGCTCCCATGGCGCAAATATTGGAACAAGTGTCTGTGCAAACAGAGAAGCTAATAGTGCAGTATTCTAAATACGTGTTACCACCGATTTCAAATAGAATTCTGTTTTAATAAGGAATTGCTACCGATAGATATTTCATTTCGACTATGCAATGCACGACTCCCTGACAGAAATTGTTACGATAAATAATAGATGATAATTACGGAAGATCGATTCCGAGGAAATTTGTTTAGTGGAAAGGAAGGAAAATACGGTAAACGTTTAATAAATCAATATCAAAGAAATGAATAATGCGATAAATAGCAATAGTGCTTCGAGGTGTTATTTTGCCTGTGTCTATTGCGAAAATTAGATCGTGGAAGGATTAGAGTGATTCATTTTTAGATTTCTCTTAGATTTGTCGACTTTAAACGATTGCTATTCCAATTTTTAAGTATTCGACGATGTAATATATCTGATAAAGTCGAAAACTAAATTCGGATTTGTAAATATTTTGATTTTCACGCGTGGAGAATTTTTATGACGTTAGTTAATTCCTTGGCAAATTATTTTAATCACTGCATTCGTCGCATTATATTCATAGTTTCTAATAAATATTTTCCTCTTTTTTCATTTCCAAACTTTTCTCTGTAATTTATCCTTTGGAATATTTGGTAGATTTTTGTGACAATTAGGATTGATATTACGGAATGCACATAGCCATCATTTTTGTGATTTTTGAAACAGAATTTATATCCATTAAAAGTTTAATTAACAAAATGCATGATACCACTGAAAAGAATTTTTAAATTTTCATTGTAGAATAATAATAATAATTTTTCTGCAAAATAAAATAAAGTCAAGAGCTAAGATTAGCTCAATTTATAAATATTTATACTACAAATAGCTTTTCATTGTAATTCCTTTTTTCTCTATATAATTATTTCGTATAATTTGTATTTTTGTAATATTTTGCAGTAGGATTTATTTATGTTAATCAAAAATTCGATTATTATGATATTTCATATTTCATTTGATAATGATTTTGTAACTTTCACTGTATAAGAATAGCAATTGTTATATGTGGAGAATTCTGTGATACAATGTATGCATACCAATGATTATGCTATTACCGCTGTAACGATGTTCTATCCCATTCTTTTCGAAATTAATTCGCTTTTTGCACACCTTCCCCTCGTTTCTACTCAGTTGCACTAGTTTCACGGCAGGTTGATTATAAACAATTGCGATGTAGGAACAGTATCACTTTCCGATTCATGTTTACGCGATTATGATACCTCGATAATGCTGTGCCTCTCCTTTCATGCGCCCGTGACCATTTTATAATTGCTTGAGGCAGGATCTGGGAATTTTGATGAGTCGCTTCATGCTGGTTTGCATCTGGACAATTGTGCCACTATTCCACAGATAACATTGTACGTAATCCTGTTACTTTTTGATTATGAAAATCACCATTTCAATATTATAATAGTACGAATCCTTGAAATGCAAAAAGATTTCTCTTTCATATGATAATGAACGTATTAATGAATATTCTTCGAATATTATCTCATAAGCCGTGTTTGACAGGTATACTTAAGAGAAAATGATCACTTCTGTAGAACTGACGAGACCATTCATCGTATGAATAAATGAAACATTTTTCCTTTTCTTTTTTTAAATTGATACTTGAGTAGGAATTTAAATGTAAATAAAGGTACGAATGGGTAATATTTTGTTGAATTTTTATACAAATATTGTTACTTTTTACAATCTTTAATTGCGAATTTTTAAAGTTGTATTAGCAATATTTGTTATTTCAATGAATTTAGGAACAATGAAATTATTAAACAATTTTTAAATGCATTAATTTATAGTAAAGGTTTTATTACTTGTAATTTAATTCAGATTGACAGTAGATGCACGTACTTTGCATTTGATGACTATACTAGACATTACGTGCCTTTAATTACATACGTATATAAATATGACCAAAACGAAATTCTATTATTGAAGGGTTAAATAATTTAACACTATTTTCTTTCTTTTCAACACACCCAGTAGTTATAGAATACATATTACGATAATAACAGGAAAATAATATTCCAGTTATTTATATCGTCATTTCATTTCAAAATACCCCCTATAAATACAACTCCACATTATATATAACTACATAATAACTGCAATAACAAGTGCAATAACAACCTGAGAAAATTTATGTATCCAATCTTTATACATTCTATTTTCCCATGTAACAAATTTTCCACTATCGATGCTCGAAAATCAGACACCACGTCAAGTTTATCCCACGAAACTTCTCCATACAGCACCCCATACGTCCTTCCGAGGTACAAGGGACCTCCGAATCAACCTTGGGCCGTACCACCGCTACTTTTTCACTTTGCATCAGGCCGTGAGACAATGCATCATGCCGACGACGATTTATAATAATTCCCCAGGCCATAACTCATTATTACCAACACCGTGGCAACATCGATTCCCGAGGCTCAGGCCGGGTCATAAATATCGGCGGGTATCGTGGACAAAATCGCGACCAATTGCAACCGTGCTTTCGAGCCCGCCGACCCCCTTTTATTTTTCCCACTGTGCCCTGTGTAATCGCTGTGCGTGCACTCTGCATACGAATGCGGACACGCTAGAAGCTCACGAAAGGGACACTCGTATTTTCTGGCCCGTATCCATGGACCGCAGCGCCGCTGTATGCGCGCGCAGCCACCGGGCCCCTCTAACTGGCGTGGAGTGGCGCTGCATGTCGTGGTGCGCCGCGCCGCGGCGTGGCGTGGCGTGCGAATAGCAGCCCACCTATAAATCTTCATTTAGTGGCCACAGTTCGGCCAGTTGTTGAATCTTCTGCGAGTCAGAATTTCGAGCATCGCACGCTCATTTGCGCCCTCAAGTTTCCTCGTTTGTGTCTTATTGTTGATTGGAAACAGTCGAGGGTGATTCGAGGTGTGGTTGCTCGCATGGACTCGCATGGAATCGGAACGACGCGTGGAACGATGAACGATCACTTCGGTGGGGTATTTTGAAACTGGCTCATTGTTGACGATGTTGCTGCCTGATGTGCATGAAGTTCGGGTTCGAGGTAGTTCAAGCCTTGGTACCTCAACTTAATACGAGGACACGCACTCGGATTATGTTCGTTGATTTATGGGCCAGCCGAGTTTGATCACGTAGAGTTATTTAAAGAGTAAATTCTTTGGTAATGTGATTTTAAGTATTTCATTATATTTCCTCTGTCTTGTTAAAAATAATACAATTATATTAGAATTTAATTAAGCACGAGTTTATTCAAATGAAACCTCAAAGTATAACAATTTATACTTTCTGTGGGACTAAAAATTTTCGAAATCTAGATTAAAAACAGATGAATATAAAATCGTTAGGAATAATAGAAAATGTTTTGTCACATCATTATCGTCTAAAAGAATTCAAATATCTCGATTGAAATTAAAATTTCGAAACTTTGAACTGACCCCCGAATTGAACTAAATTTCTAGCCTATCTTTTCTTCGAAATTACACGAAATAGCATACAAACTCGAATCACATGTACCTCGAAGCCTGTCAAATCGACCAATCTCGTTCATCCCTTTGAAAAAAGAAGCACCTTCTGTCAGATCGACTGTTATAGCTCATCGAGTCCTCGCTGGAAGCTACGATTTACCACTCGCGTTTCCTCCAAATCGACGAGTGTTTCCTCAAGGCAGAATCGAAGCAAACGCAACACGCGACGGTCCGCCATGTTTCTTCTTCTTCATCCCTATTTTCTCGTTACACCGTCGACTTTCCTTTCGACTTTTAATCATCGTTCATCGCGTGTCTTTCGCAGAAAGGCCAACGAAATCCCTGATCCCTGGCGACTTTGGCCATTAGTCCGGCTTCTAACTGCAAGAACAGGAGTAACAGTTCTCATAACAGCTTGTGTCGTGTTCCAAGATTTATACAGTCATCGGGCCGTTTTAACCACCGCTAATGGCCGCCTGTTTTTGCCTATGCAATTGTAGAAACGTGTCAGCGACGCATCATGCTAGGCTCTCTCCGATAAGAAGTCCAGTTACGAGGTCTTAACTGTGTTATTAAAATGAGTCTGACCCAACCTATTTCTTGTTCGATTACTTGAAGTTATGCTCACTTGCGAGTCGATAGTATTCAGATTGTTGACTAGACTCGTCTGATTGGGATTTACGGTTTTCGAGAGTATTCAAGCCGCAGTTTAGACTTTAGAACGTGGACAGTAGGTAGTAAGGACAGTTAGAAAGTTTCCTCGTTGATCCTTTAAGTGCCTTAAATAAGCGAATTAATCAGTACGATTACTGCACCCCAGTTATTACAGTTCCTCATGGACGAGGTCGATATAACGAAGTCCGAGACTTCTGAAACTGCTGCCATCAAGGAATCTGAGACAAAAACCCGTTGCATCCCTAGAAGGTACTAAATTATCATTAAGAACAAGCCAGAAGAAACCTGGCTCCCTGGCAGTGCACAAGAACGAGCTTCCAAAAGCACACCCCAGACACCGAGAACCCTGATCCTGCCGGTTTCACAGAACTTGGAATAATTCCTCCGAGCAATCAGCATCCGCAGGCATCCTCGAGATGCGAAATTACTCGAAGCCCCCTGCTCTGGATACCCGCATCATGCTACCCGGCAGTCAAATGGACACAAAGAATACCACCAGACCCTTTTAAACGAAACTCGCCCCGAGACACACCTAGCGCACACGGTGTGCACTCCCGAGGCTGAAAGGGAACGAATAGTCTCGTCGTGCCCGTGGTAGCAGCGATTCCCAGAAATTTCGTGCCTCGATAAGTTTTCGTCAACCGCAAACAGGATGCGTGTAAGAATGTTTCGCCATTGGCTCCCCCTGCTCTCCATGATGCCTTCCTTCTCTCTTCTCCGTCTCTTTCCAGGGGTTTCGCGGTCGAGGCCCGGTCAAGTTACCGGTGCACCGACGGCTAACCTCTTCGTAGGATTAATTCGAGATCAGTGTGCGCGCGCAGCCCCGCCCGGCGCGGCCGCCATTTCGCGTGTAACCCAGAGGTCGCGCGATATCCGGCTCTCTATCGTTCAAATATTTATGATCAGTTCGCGAAGCCTGGCTTTACGATTTTCATTCATGACACGCTATAAACAGCCTGTTCTCAGCTTGTGCTTTGCATTGGATTTATGAAACTCTCGCCATTTCTTCTGCATCTTTTTCTCCAAGGCTTGCTGAGCTTCGAGGATTAGATAGTTATGGTCCTTTGAGAAGAAATATTATGGACCGAGGATGATGTGGGCTCGTATTTGCAATTGGTTCGGACTTATCCAACTCGTCCTCGATTCTTTGCATTCGAATTTTGTATTTCTTTGTGGAGAACTTGTTTGTTAGGTGATTTCTACATCTAGAAAGTCACTGTGATATTAACCCTTTGGACTCGAAGGTTTCTTCGTTGTGAAAATGCAATTCGAAGCTCTTCTTAGATTTTTATAAGCTCACTGATACTCTATGCTAAAATTAAAATAAGAAAATCATGAATTTGCGTGAGAAACGAACAAATACAATAATTTTATTTCGATGTTCTTAATATAATTATCATCATCCATTATTTAAGTTATAGCATTGAAACAAATGGTGAGAGTCACCTCTTGAGTGCAAAGGATTAAGTATGATTATATGTCTGAATCTCGCAGAAAGTGTTATAAATTCTGATGCAAATCAAGTTATGACATACAATTTTGTGATGTGGGTTTATTAAAGGAGTCTTCTACAGTCTAGTGTCAAAAATATCCATTCTTTTTTCTTTTTCTGTTTCTTAAAGTACGAGTTTTCATGAATGCTTTTCGTAAATATTAGACTCGAACTCTTACAAATGGCAGAGTTATAGTTGTTTCAATGATGAGGTCGCGGACCACATTATTATTATAGGAACGTGAAACTTTAAACTCTTATTCCTCTTTAAAAAATATTGGAGGAAATCAAGCAAGATGGTACAATAAAAGATCCCCTTAAGTCTTCAGAGATAAATATCTAGATGAATATTATATCTACATTGAACAGTATTTAAAATCAACAAGATAATTCTTCCATGTCATTTACGTAACGATGAATTAATCTTATTGTCTTATTATTATTGTTAACTCTTTGCACTGGAGAGGTGAGCTTCAGTCACCATTTCATAAAATTTGGAAGATCGATATTAATTAATATATCAAATTTAATGTAATGTAACAGGGTGCGAGGTATCGAAGTCAAGTAATTCTACAATTCTATTATTATACAATTCTTTATTTACTGCTCAAAAAGGTATCGTCAGCTTTTTAGTAGAGGATCTTTGATTTTCTACACTTCTCTAGTCAAAAAATCGTCGAGTGCAAATTGTTAATATTTTTTCTGTTTTTCTTCAATAATTTTTCTGAATTTATGTCCAATGATGTACTATATATATATTTTATGTATCAAAATTTTTGGAATTTTTGGAACACTCTCGTGGCGCAGGCAGTGATTCCGATTCGAAACTTTCGAGCGCCATTGCACGTGATTCGAGATGGAAGGAGCAGGACGCTTGTGAACCCACCTTAAGCCCAAGCAGCGACTCGTGTCGCTCGTTTTCCTTTCACGTTCGCCTCTCGACGAAACGGTAAAGCCTCGTAGATGAATCTTATCAGAGAGGAGCGTATCAGGCCTGTGGCATCTACGATGTTGGAGAGCGTTCGTAGGCCAGCGAAGCGAATAAAGAGGCCGGTCGGATCGCCTTCTATTCAAGGTCGCATCCGGAAAGGAAACATAGAGCAGGGCAGGTGGTGGCTCGGCTCTGAAAGTGACACCGTGATCCCAGGCCCCATGGTCCCGTCCTGTCAAAATGCTGGACGTGAAACGCGACGGTTCGCCTTCGATTAAACTGTCTCTTCGGCTGACACGCTTCCAGCGATCGTTCGGCCGTTTAATCCTCTTCGACCATATGCAGCTGCTTAATTGATACGACTTCGTATCTTTATCCGAATTTATTCAATTTGTACCGGGCCGTAGTGAGAGATTCGGAGGACAGATACGAAGGATTGAAGCATTGATAAATTTTAAATGAGAATTTCTTGATTTATTGATATTAATTGTTAAATATATAGTGTTATCTATATAATTGTAATTTTCTTTTTATATCCGATTTATTAAGTTGCAGATTGTATAGATATATGCTATAATCGTACAATATATGTAGATTCGATAATTTGGTAACTGAATTGGGTATAAAGTGTGTTATTGGCTCGAATGACCTTGTGATACTTTTATTAATATTAATTGTTGAACATCGTTTGCGATTATTAAATGTATATGGTATTATCGATATAATTATAACTTTCTTTTTATATCCAATTTATTAAATTGTAGATTGTGTAGATATATGCTATAATCGTACAATAAATGTAGATTCGATAATTTGGTAACTGAATTGGGTATAAAGTGTCTTACTGGCTCGAATGACCTTTTATTAATATTAATTGTTAAACATCGTTCGCAATTGTTAAATATATGGTATTATCTATGCAATTATAAACTAATTTTTATATTTAATTTATTATAGTTGCAGATTTTATAGTTAATATATTCTATAATTGTGCAGTATAATTCAGTAATATTAATATTAATATGTAGATTCGATAATGTGGTAATTACATTGGGAATAAAGTGACCTTGTGATATGATGTCAAGGTCAACGTATTATACAATCCTTTTTTCGTGGATATATAATCAGCACCGAGATTTAATTTCTGATATAATCCATCTAGAAAAATATTTTTGACAATATGTATTAGTGATTTTTGTCATCAGAAAGTTTAATTAATGTGTTCTACTTATTCCAATACCAATAATTTCATCCCAATACTTTAAGAATCATATGTAGATTGTACTTGAAATTTTTTATGTAAAAATATGGATTTTGGAATATCATAAATATGGAATAGTAAATTTTGTGTCGAATTAATTTTTAGATTTTCTCTGGAACCGAATTTTCAGAACTAAGTACGGCTTAAGTTCCAAGTATCTTACTAGCGCCACAGCGGCGACATTGGTAACCTGCAGTACGTTCTTCGATTCTATTTATCTCACTAGCGCCACATCGGCGACATTGGTAACTTGCAGTGCGTTCTTCGATTCTATTTCCAAGAGTATGAAGATAAATAAAACCCCGTACAAATAAATTCACAAATATTTCTAATTTTCTATCGACGATAAAATGTTTTCTTTCACAAAAATCCATTTACCGCGGAATTCTCTCGGAGAGAAAGATATCGGACAAAGAAGCTGACTAATCCACTTACGTAAATGAACCTTCCGAGAGATAAAAATTCGCAGCTCACCCTCGACACACTTTAACCAAAGAGCCGCGTTTAGCAACGCGTTTGAAGAATTTCACAATCATGCTGCGTACTTCTTGCGGTATCAAGACCTATTAAAGGTTATATCTAAGAGTGCAACGCTATCACCGAGTCATTGTTCACCGCGATTCCGATTGTTTTCCATCCGTGTAATTATGAAAAAAACCGCTCCTTTCACGAGCATGATCACAATCAGCATCGCATTTACCATCGTGCACCAAATCGTGCAGGCAACATATGTATATGCAGGTGTCCCGGGTGTACCAACCGGATGTAATAAATCGAACACGGTGAAAACGTTGAGTCGAGCGCCTGCCGTGACTCGATGACAGCTTGGAATATGCTCGCTGATCGTGACTTCGCTGATCCAGAAGTAAATACGGCATAATACAGTTCATTTCGCCAGGAGTGCACGTCGCCTTAGCTAGTTGGCCTGCGGGTGCACCGCGGCGCGGGAATAATGGCGACTGCATTTCGTAATTAAAGCCAAAGTCCACCATTTCCCTTCGTCTCCATCGTCTTTGGCTGCTTTAATTGTCAGTGAGTGGTCCAGGAAGGAAATTCGAGCGAGGATGTCAATTTTCTGAGTACTTTCCGATGAGGGTGTCAGAGTGGTTTGGGTGCTGATTGTATAAGCAAATAGGCAGAACTCTAGAGTGTGCGGAGAATCTTATTGTAGCGAGAGTGTTTGAAATTTAAGTTTGGTACATGGGAAGGGGTACTATTATTTATTAAATATTGAAAAAGTTATGATATCGGTTATAGTTTCTATTATTAATTATTATATTACTATTAATTATTCTATTACTAAATTAATGTCAGTTCTATTATTATTATTATTTGATTCTACAAGTGTTGTTTTCTTTCAGTTTCATATGGATTTGTAATTTATTCTTTGGTTTTATAGTGATTCTATAATTCATTTATTGACTCCATATCGTTTCTATAATAATTCTATAATTGTAATTTTTGGATTCTCTTAATGGTCCATATATATTTTACAATTGTTATTTTTTAGTTCGATATGTGTTCTATAATTGTTGCTTTTCGGTTTTATGTCAGTTTTTATAACCCCCTTTTCAATTTTATAGTTACTCTATAGTTCCTACTTTTGGGTAATATATCGGTTTGAGAACTTCTCTTGATTCGACACTTGCATCGACTTTGCATTAACCAACATCGTTAAACTTTATTACCGCGAAGCGTCCACGATTTTATAACCCATGAAGGTTTCCACTTCGACTTGTAAACCAAATAAAACCCCCATTTTGTAGTCTACGTGTGTATCATTCTAGAGTTTCACAATTCTGAAGAAGTTTTATAACAAATATAAATCCTATATAAATTTAAAATAATTTATATACACATTTCTCCAAACTATATCACCCCTTATTTACTCTCGCAGTTTAAATATTTCCATCATTCCCTTTACTTTATCTCTATTTACCTGATCTCTCAAATACAATTTCTCCAAAATTAATTACTCGTCGCTTCAATGATCTCTTCGATCATTCCATAAACAATTTTCTCATCCAAAGAACACTTCACAGATATTCTACGTGTTTTTGAAATAATGGAAGCAGCGTAATCGAATCTCTTAGCCGATTCAACCAGGGGGGAGCGTAATTAAGATCTACTGAGCCGGAAAAAAATGGCAATCATTCACAGTAATCCTGGTTAATCGATGCACAACGATCGTCCACGTGGTCAGATTGTTGTAATTCGGCGAACCGTGTCCTCAATGGGCGGCTGTCGAAGAAACGCTACTCGTTTCCAGTGAATCGAGGGTGCAAGGGGCCAAGGGAGCACGGCGTGCAACGGATAATCACGATATATTGTCCGCAGTTATAGGAGAAACGGCGCGTGATCGTGAACAATTCAAATCCCTATCTCGTGTATGAACACGCGGAACCGTGTTCAGCGCATATTGCTACACGGATTTAATTAATTCGTGATCGGTAGCCCGTGCACTCCGCGGATTCTTTATCTCTCTCTCCTTGGGCGCAACCACCTTGCGAACCGTTCCCTTTGAGATATCCCAGAGCATATCAAGCGTGTACCGCTTAAAAGTCTTCCTCTTGGAATGCACATTGATTCCTTGCCGTTATTCTTACGTAACTTCGCCGGAGTACATTTGCCTATTCGCAGGCTGTTGTTTAGGGAGAGATGGGAGAGAGAAGGAGAGAGAGAGCGAGAGAGAGAAGATGAAGTTTCTCTTCGTTGTTTTGCGATGTAAGGGTTCATCAAAGAGTAGTTTGCGTTTAGCCAGTAATTAATCATTCATTTTTTGCAGAACAATTTTTATTTTTAGGTTAGGTGTGATCTTAGTCGACGTTGAATAATATGTATTTATGCCAATTGTTTTTTTTTTAAATTTGTTAATAAATGTGGATAACGAATTGTGCATTGGATGAATTTTCTATATATTTTTCTATAAGTACTTGCTATTATAATAATTAATAACATTTATTTAGAAATGGGTTAAGTTTCTGGTATTGAAAGAGCTGGTTCCTAACCTCAAATGTTTTTCTTGGATCTGTGGGTTTTAGGGGTATTAATTGTTATAATTGTCTTTCAATAAATAATATTAGATTATAAATTTGAATATGAATGATTTTGAGCAATTTTGTAAGGTATAAATAGGTACAGTATTTTCTAAACTGTAGGTGGTCGTTAATTATGGATGCTTAGTTGAATAATGCCAATTCCTAACCTCAAACTGAGGCCAAGTTGTCATTGAGCAATTCTTTGTCGTCCATGTCACAAATATTTTCTAAGATCGATATCTTCTGTCAGTCAGTTGTTTCGCAAGAAAAGAATCCCAATATTTTCTACAAGGTTCTGACAGTCCTCGGATAGTGCCAAATCCTAACCTCGAAACGTAACCCAAATTGTCATTGAACGCTGAAATTTGTTAAATTTTAGTTAATAATTACTCAATTCCTTTTCTATTCGTTCTTTTACTCGAGAAAACTCCCAATATTTCTCATTAACGATATTCAAACACTTTCTAACCTCAAATTCTATCTTCGATTAATGTCGTTATGGCAACATTGGTAACCTGCGATAAACTATAAAAGTGGAAAATAGTTTTCGATTTGCAAAAATGTGTTGGGATTGCTGATAGATAGAATCCAAAAATTCTCAGAATACAGTTATCCAATTCCCTCTCTATTAATCTTCAACAACTAGTCTTGGATAAATTCCTCACTGAACAACTATCTCATCCCACTGTAAACGGTATTAGCATTTTTCATTGGTAGTTAAAATCAATTAATCCAATGCAATAGTACATTATTCTTACTGCCCAAAAGAATTCAAAAATTCGCAAAATACCAGTAACCCAATTCCAACACATTTTCTCAGTAAATAATTCTCTCATCTCACTCCAAACCTAGCTCAATATTCTTCATTACTCGTCAAAATCAATTATTCCACTAGTATACTCGCTCCAGCAAAAAATCTTCAGTCAAACATTTAGATAATATGAAATTATGTAAAATCATCTTTCTAGATACAGTGTGACATAACATGAGCATAAAACGAAGTGCTAAATCGATCTGATATGAAGCAAAAACAAAAGAGAAAATATAATTTGAACTTCAGTCTATTTTCCCTTAGAAAATAATTATGTTACCGATGCAAATCCAAGAATTCTCGGAATACAATTATCCAATCTCCATTGAATGAAACCACAGCACCCAACTCCAACGAAATTTATCGAATATGAAGCAAAAATAAAAGAAAAGATTGTGAGAGGAGTCTTTATTTGAATGGCGTCACCCTGTATAGGGATCTATGTTTGCTTCGAGGAACCATCAAGCTTATCAATTTTCGAAGCAGGACTGAGTGATGCAATGGGTCGTCATAGGGCCTTTAAGAACCTAATTGAAGGGTTCGAGGGGACCCCCTCTTTCGATAATCCACCATCTGCATCACGCATCTCACAAGACTCAAGCCTCCGCGCATTTGTACCGCAAGGGAATAAAATATAATCATAGTTAAAAGTTCAATTTCTATAAATCCGATCTTTACCTCAAAATATAATTTAAACTTCAGTTTATTTTCCCTTGGAAAATAATTAAGATACCGATGCAAATCCAAGAATTCTCGGAATACAATTATCCAATCCGCATTGAATGAAATCTCAGCAACCAATTTCAACGAAATTTATCTAATATGAAGCGAAAACAAAAGAAAAATTGTAATTTGAACTTCAGTTTATTTTCCCTTGGAAAATAATTAAGTTACCGATGCAAATCCAAGAATTCTCGGAATACAATTATCCAATCAGCATTGAATGAAACCTCAGCAACGAAATTCCTCAGCAGACAGTTGTCTCACTTCAGTTTCAATATCCTGCAGTCCTCATCAACGCCAATTAACCAGCCCCTCCCAGTTCCCAAGCCCGGTCGAGTAACTCTCTCGCGTGCAAATATCCCAAGCGACCGTGTTAAATTCCCCAAGACGCTATCGCGGGTAATCGAGCTTCGCCTCGCAGCGTTTCCCTCTGGTCGGAAGCTCGTGGCTGCCGTCGTCGTCGCGTCGGTCGCCGCGCCACTAGCCCCCTCTACGCAGCTCCTCCATGATGCAAGACGATACCACGCGAGCGTTTTTCAGCCGCCGCGATTCGACCAGGTCCCGCTTCCTGCCCGGCTGTAAGGTAAATCGCGGCCGGGGATAGTCGGCTGCTTCTTGGAAGGTGATAACGATACGGTACATTAGCGGCTGCGTGAATTTCTCATTAGTCATCGACGGTGGCCGCCGTAATTTCCAGCACGCGCTCCGCCGCCTTTTCCAGCCCCCTTCGGCTTGGCTACGACCCGGTCGCGTTAGCGGTTCAACCTCCTCGTAGTCGGAATGTTCGGCTTGGTAAAGCTGTTTTTCTTGCGCCGTGGAATGTGTGACTGTCTAACGAGGAGGGCACAGAGTTTCGTGCACAGTGGACTCGGCTCGGTGAACGTGTCATTAAGGTTGCCGTGGCTATTTTTACGAGTCGAGTCCTGGCAACTTCCTTCGGTGATTAATTCAAGGATTAGGAGCGAAATTTTGATTCCGCCTGAAGTGAAGGCTTGGAGTGTATGGTGAGATTGAGGGAATTTGAGGGATGATCGGACGGTGTGATTAGGTGTGTTAATTAATTTTTGAGGTTAGAATTCTTTTTAATTGATCTTGGTTTACAGCAGGATTATCAAACAAGTCAACATAACTTGCTTCTGATAAAATTTAGAATTTGAGGGGTAATCGGATTAGGTGTCAATTAATTTTTGAGGTTAGAATTCTTTTTAATTGATCTTGGTTCGCAGTAGGACTACCAGAGTCGACAAAACTTGCTTCTGACAAAATTTATGCTGATTTTTATTTCAATAGGAAGGTAACTATTAAATGTATAAGATACCTAATTATTTTGATACGATTTTAATTATTGTCATTTTCGTTTAATATATTTATGTAGTAATTATTTTTGGTCATGTAGGAAGAATTGTATATTAGTAAAATAAAATACAATTGTAAATTGATATATAAATATAAACTTTTTAATACCTTTATATCATCTGATGACATTTTAAAATTTTTTCGATTTATTTATTATTTTATACGTAATTTGTACACCAACTATGAGTCGTGAGTTACTGATCTGGCAATGAGTTTGAATCATTTCATCACTGATTAGATCATTTAATCACTGAATTTGAATAATAAATGCCAGAAACGATAAATTTTGAGTCTCCTTTTATCGTAATTTAAAAAAATAATTCAATTTATCTACAAAATTAATTATGGATAATTTTTGAAAATGCAAGTATAGTTCTTCACAATGTATGACTTTGAATTGCACCTACAAACGCAGTTAAAGCGAACAAAGAGCTTCGCGTTCACGAAATATCCGAATTTTTTCGACTCAAATTTGCGAAGTCAACAGATGTAGGGGTAATTCTCATAATTCGCCGATTCTCAGACTTACATTTAATGTGTATTTAAATTTACGACTGTAAGTACGTCCTTTTACGTTCCTTGCAACTCTGCAGTCTTTTAAGATACACTCGAAATCACGCTGGAATTGTCGCGTTTCGTCCGCAGATCACGTAGGGAATGAGAAGTATTAAATGTTAACTTGTTCGGTGCTGTGATGTGCTCGGAATTAAAAACGCAAACCAAAGTGTAACATTATAGAAAAATATCTATAACCAGATTTTCGTTCGGTAACAATAATACTCGAAATTTTTCTATAAAATAGCAATATTGTCAGATTTCTCGAGACTCGAATTTCTTTGAAATTTTAAAAGATCCATTGTCACTTACGGAAATGACACATGAAAGATTATTCTTGCTTCATCCACGCGATATATTCAAAATTTATACAGTAATCTCTTTCTATTTTTCATTTTTATCGATAAAGATAAAATCAAATAATTAATATTGCAAATTATCAATGTCCACATAATAGCATCAATTGAATACAAAGGGTTAATTAATTCAGTAGTTATCGTCATTCCTATTTTGAAAATTTCAAGGTAAACATAAAATTTCATTTCTTCCTAATTCAGAATTTTCCAGTGTATCTAAAAATCCATCTCTACTCCCAAAAATTTCACAGTGAGTATTCTTTTGTCCTATAAAAATAATTTCATTTTGCCTGATCGACACATTAACCATCTAAAATTCCAAATTTTTTTATAAATTCAAAATTTCTTCGTGTCTCCATTCCCAAATATTTCCCAAAAAATCTTCTTATGCCCCACCAAAAAATTCCCTCTTACCTCATTGACAAACGAACCTCCTAAATGATTCATCATAAAATTCAATTTCTTCGAAATTCAAAATTTTCTCGTGTCTTTAAAAATTCACCTTCACGCCCAAAAGCTTTTCTTAATCCCTGTAATGTAATTTCTTAATCCTTATAATATAACAATCTTAAACCCTGAAAAAATAATTTTATCTTGCCTCTTCAACGCGCGAACTACCTAAATGATTCATCATAAAATTCTATTTCTTCGAAATTCTGTTTCCCTGTGTGTCTAAAAATTCATTTCCATTCTCGACAAATTTTCTACTATCCCATCAGAATATTTTCATCTTGCCTCGTCGACATACGAATCACCTAAAATTCCACTTTTCAAAAATTCAAAATTTCCTCGTGTCTCTAAGTATCCACCCCCACTTCCACAAATATCCCAGATAATCTTCTTAAACCCCATGAAAAAGATTCCATCTTGCCTCATCGACACACGAACCACCTAAATCATTCCGCGCTACCGTCGAGCGTGTCCTATTAATATGAACGTCGAGCAACTCGCACGCTCGTATCCTCGTGAGCGGGTTAATGCATGGTTTTAATGCCCGCTAAACCACGAAGACAGCGCTTTGATACGCGCTTTCACGAGCCTCGAACCGGCCTGAGCCGCGTTGCTTTAATTGTTACGGCCTTTTTCGAACCGATCGATCGCGAAATCGAGACCGCCTCGGCCGTTGTTATTAATGCTCTGCACTGTCGTCGATTATGTTGTAGCTCGGTACCGTGAATACGTAGCGGCTGAGAAATGAACGCGATCCGTCAGCGAGACAATGGTTACCTGGCTGCCAACGGGAATTGATGAGCGAACGCATGGCACGACGATGATGGGATTACGCGGACGAAATCGTGATTACATGGTCATTTTTAGGCAGCTACCTAATGACGATACGGGGAAACGATGTTTCTGGGGTGGTCGATAGGCTGGCGAGATGGATTTTTCGGATTGCGAGTTTCAAAAATGGATGCTGGGGTTCAAGAAAGGGTTCTGTGGATTTGACGATTCAGATTGGGAATTATTTCGAGTGTTTTTGGGAATTTGAGAGTCCTAGAGTCTTGTGAGATTTGTTGATAACAGTGTCCAACGCGAATTTTCATCTGTAATATCCATTAGGTAACTTTTGTACAGTTTACTTTTCTGAAAACATGCATTCGTAATTGAAATTGATCCATTACCCTCAGTTTCCGAAAATTGCGAGTTTTTCTAAAAAGACACTATTTTTATCTAAAATTAAATATTACTTAAAAAGTAAAAATCTTAGGAGGTTCATTGTTGTCTTGCAAGTTAGGTTAGAGTATCCCGAGGTTATTAATGCTAATAAGTATTAATGTCCATACATCCTAGGTGGAATGGCCAACCCCAACCTCAGTTCGGATCCCTCCTCCACCCTTATGCTTATTAAGAAAATTTTTGTGTCTTACTTCCGAGGGCAAACCGACCAATAACTGAAACAAATTTGTTTAATATTTGAAAAAAGGAAAAATAATTGAAACGTGAAAAAATATTATTATTAAATTATTAAAGGGGGTGGGTGTGGGTGGTGTGGACAGTGGCTTGCCGAAAATCGACGAAAATTTCCGAACTTTACCGATTTTATTTATTATTACTTTTCCGCTCTAATAGCCAATAATTTGTTAATTTTTTCAGTTTTATTATAAATTTACAATGTCTACAATTTGTTGTTAGCAATATTAATTTGTTATTAACAATGAGTGTAATAATTTATAAACTTTCTGAAAATCAAGGATATATTTTAACATTAGTATATTATAAGTGCAAATAGTAACCAGTAATTTATTAATTTTTTCACTTTTATTGTAAATGTACGCTGCAAACAATTTATTATTAATAATAAATTTGATAATTTATATATTTTTTATAAAATAAAACTGCATTTGCTCCTCCATAGGATAAATTTCTATGATACGTATATATATATATATATCAAAATATTTTTATTTTGAGGCTTATTATTAAACTTCTGTGACCAATTATAATTATTCAAAATTATTAATAAACTACTTATATATAATTTCGCAAAAATAAATTTTTAAAATGTACAGATTTCTCAAGCATCCTCGACCTGTATAATGATCTGTATCTCTTTCAAACTTTTTAATATAGTGTATTAATTTTAAAGAAAATTTTGTTTCGATATAAATCTATATATTAACAAAATTATTTCCAAAATTAATACCTAAGGTATTTTATATTTTTTTTTAAGATCAATCTGTAACATATAAATTTCTAAAAAATGAAACACACCCATCAAACGAATATCTGCGAGAGATGTAATGTATAATCTTAAGATCATCGATAAATGATGTTTATCTGATCCTAATGCAGTATCTCACTTGTAAGTTCGCCATTCAACATGAATTAATAATCGGAAAAGGGAGGGAACGAGAGTTTTAATTACGTTGATCGAATTAACGAACGTAATTGATAGTTTTACGGTTATTAGAGTTTAATCTTGATCAGAAAATTTATTAAAGTACTCCGATATGAAGAATCACGTGTTGGTAATTGCATTGAATCGAGAACGGTGCTATAATAAATGGGATTCGTGAAAACTGGCACTTTCACTAGGTTCATAGATCTATGGATTACTGCTTCAACGACGACGATGATTTAAACAGTCCCAATAAATTTCTGTGCAGGTATAAACGCCTGTTCACATATGTGGTATTAACAGGATCTTGTAACAATTATTTCTAGTGAAAAATAGAATTTTCTTTTAAAATTAGAAGCATATTATTTATCGTTAAATTCCCTTTTTTATTTTTTTAACATTAAGAATTGAATTTAATATAATAGTAATTTAAGTTAATTTACGTGTCACCAATTAGTGAAGTGTACGAAATATAATTATTACATTATTACTGAATATAAATTACATGCATTGAATATAATATTACTGAACGAGGTTAATCTTCATTTGAATACTTGAAAAGATTAATCACAGACATTAAATCCTAATTAAGTGTCTGGTATATACTATTATTACTATCTCTTCAAAAATAATATTCAAAAATTTTCAAATATTAACACTTAAATATTAATTCATTCCAATTTAATTCTAAAAAGTACTTGAACAAATTAATTAATCCTAAAAATAACCTGAAAAAATTAAACACAGACATTAAATCCTAATTAAGTGTCTGGTATATACCATTATTATTAACTCTTCAAAAATAATATTCAAAAATTTGGAAATATTAACACTTAAATATTAATTCATTTCAATTTAATCTTAAACAATACCTGTTGTATTTATCCCATATTTGAAGATTATTCCATAGATCTAGATAACCCTTTCCATAAATCGCCATTTTTTTCTCTTTTCATGAATTGTCACGTGTATAAGAATATTTCGTAACAAAAGCTACGAATTAAATTGCACACTGCAAATAGAAAATCGGGAATCAACGCGTTTATTATTACGAGAAATTGCACAATACGCTTGGATCACGAGTGCAGAAAGAATTCCTCGTCAATCTCGAGCGCAAGATTCATTGAACAAAGAGTCGGTGACCACAAAAAAATTCTCCGGTGCTCCACAAGATTCCCTTGGCGGTGCAGCTTCCTCAAGGGGAGGGTCGAGAATCGATGACTGCACGTTAGGTATATAACCCTTTCTGCAGTCATCGTGGTTCGCATCGTATCGCGTGCTCCCTATATGGAAATGCAACGTAAAAAGTAGCTAGCAGGGTTTACCTCGCTGTGGTCAGCGACTGTGATGAACGAAGGTGACACCGTGATCGTTCTGACGAAGATTTCAACGAGGAAGAGCGCGAAGAATGAGCGAGATAGTGGAGATGTTTGTTGTTGGACTACTAGAAAGATTTTGTGTGTCTGTGGGTGAGATGGAGATTTTATTTCTTGGGAAATTATTCCTCAATTAGGAATTGGATTGCTTGATATAAAATGTCAAAATTTTTTTAAATTATTTACTTAAGTTTCATTTGTAATGCAATTTACTATAGCAAAAATCCATAAGAGGTTATCATATTAAAAATAATTTGACGTGGGAAAAAGAATATTAAAATATTATTACAAATTTTATATCAATTAGGACTATCAGTAAAATCAATAGACATTGACATTTCTTTTTAATCATTCTTCTTGTCATATTTTTAATTTTTTAGTTATTTTTATCTTGGTTATAATTTAATTATTTATATTTCTATCATTTCGGTGTTAGTATTATTCTTTTCATTTTTACTCCATAATTATGCGTATTATTACCACATTATTACATATTTCAACACACGTTTATTAGTGCATGTAAAAACCATATTTAAACAATAATTTATTTGTTTATATTTTACTATAACAATAATTAAAATAAATTCAAGGAAGCATATAGCACACTATGCGCTTTACGTTCTATCAGTATATAAATATACAAAGTACTTGTAATTAAGAAGAGAAACAGTACCACTTATAATTAGACAAGAACGCACGATTCATTTCCAAAATTAAAAATATACAAACAGAGTTACGATCTGTAATATATAAAAAATTGCTTTAAAACCCAAAACAAATTTGCAAACGAACCAAAGAAAACAAAAGATAACGCACCTCGAACAGCCAAAGTAAAAATCCAATCGAGCCTACCTAACCTAACCTAACCTAAACCTCGGGCAGCCTGACATCAGATTCCGCAGCGCCCTCTGGAAGAAACAAACATTCTCCCTCTCGAAAAGAGCAACAATTTATAGTGCACTCTCGGCATCGCGACTAAAGGAGCCGCGTTCATCGCCATAAGCGAATTATAATCCCCCATAATTCTCCGCGACAGCGTTTTGACGTTTCCTAATTCCACCTACCTGGCTCGTGTCTTCGGCTAACGTTTCCCCGTCGCCTTGTACACGCGCGATGTGGCGCGACGGTCACGAAGCGGAAGAGTCGTCGAGATGGCGAGCGAAGACGGGAACTCGGAGTCGCGACCGTTGTAGAACATTATCTCCGACGATCAGCGATTACAGGGACCGCGCTTATCGACCGAGCGCCGACTGAGTTTTCGAGCGTCCGGCGAGGATTCAGAGAATTCCGCGCGGTTCTTACGGAATCCCCGTAATCGCGGAGGCACGGCCACGGCCTTGAAGAGGACCGAGCGTTGTGCAGGCGAACGGCGAGGTCGAGGTCGAGGGGTTCGAACAACACCGGGGGAATTCGAGATGCTCGAAGCGTTTCGACGACTCGTCATAGAGAGGATTCTCCCGATGTTCCACAGGGGTCAGGTAAAAGGGAATCCGTGTGCGTTCGGTGGGAAATGGCATGTGTACTTACCGTGCTGTTTCACGATCGGAATCCGTGGCCACTTCCGTTATTTACGGAGGCATCGTCCGTCTCTGAACAGAGCCGTCCGTTCTGGCGAATTTTTCATAATTTCGTCTCGTTTCATACTTTTACTTGGATGCTGAGTTGGCGAGATCTAGAAAATTCAAAAAGTCCATTTTCTTTATTTTTATTAGTGGCGTTTGTGGATTGACAATTTCGGACTGTGAAATGTTCTTTTAGGACGAAGCCTAGAAATTAAAAAAATTTTTTAACTGATCTTTATTTTAATTTCTAATCCTCAGATTCTATGGAAAATTTTTAAATTCTAATCGGAATACTTGGCTGTTGTTGAATTTTTCATAATTTTGTCTCGTTTGGTGTTAATTTAATTACCGAGTTGCAGAGATATAGAAATTAAAAATAATTTATTATTTTTTATTTTGGTGATGTTTTTGGGTTAACAATTTCGGATTCTTGTGATATTCGTTTAGAACGAGATGTAGAAATTTTTAAAAATTGATTTTATCTTTTTTTAATGTCTTCAGATACACTGAAAAATTTTCAGTTGGTTCATGAATCAATGGTTGTTATTGAATATTTTATAAATTCGTTTCCTTGAGTATTGATTTGGAAGATCTAGGAATTTAAGGAATTTTATAAAATTCTAAGAATTACCGAAATTATAAACTTTTAAATACCAATTATTGCGTTTTATTATTAAGTACACTGATCGCTTAATTTATTATTAATACCTGTAACATATTTTTATTAAATTAATTATTTACTTTATTATCTGCACTATTGTTTCTCTTATTTTGTTATTATTTATTTATTTTGATCGTGAAATTATTGTGGAAATTACAATAAATAATCGTAACTCGTAGAATCTTTTCTCCATAAAAGAAAAAAATTCTTCAAAGATTGTAGTTAGCATGATTAATTAACTTCTTGGATTCCAATTACATGTATGGTATATATGTCACGGTATAGTTTAGCCTGGAAAGTGCATAACGTTTAACAAAATGGCGAAGGTTAGCGAAATTATTATTCGAAAGCGAGTTGAACTCAAAAACTAGCAAGAAACATTGGAAATTGGTGGGATTTACTTTTTGATGAGAGTATAATTGCGGTGTACTTGGTGATGTCGCAATGGCGGAGCAGTGAATGTCAAGATAGAGTACGTTAATGGATTTGTAAAGGTTCGGTTGGAAAATCTGTTTGTGAGGTCTATAATTTATTTGCATATCGTGCGTGTAATAAATATATGCAATATTACAATTACCTTTTTGCCGAACACATTGATCATGCCAAACATTATTCTTGAATTCTTTTCTGAGCAGCTAGCATTAAATTCTGCGAAATTTCTAAGAAAATCACCGACTTTATGAACAATTATGAAGAAAATTGATCCAAGAACATTTAGGAAAAGATCATTCTGGGATCCCTTCTTTATTATTACCCCTTCTTTATATTATAACCCACTTCTATATTAAAGATGAAGCTTGTGCAATGTCGATTAAGTAGGATTGTTATGAATAACGCGGTTTTCGAAACGAAACTAATTCAATTCTAACATTCATCTTGACGTTTCTTAAATGTTGTGTTAAATTATCTATTTATTCATAAATATTATAATTTAATATATTATATTAAAAAATATAGAAAAA